>NC_079189.1:491471442-491524109 GCF_029499605.1 Hyla sarda
GTGTAAGAACCAGAGCTGTGTGGAGATTCCTGCATATGGTGGATGCTGGGTTATTGGGGATGGGTGCTGGGTGATTGGTGCTGGGTGATTGGTGCTGGGTGATTGATTGAGGGATGGGTGATTGGGGATGGGTGCTGGGTGATTGGGGATGGGTCCTAGGTGATTGGTGCTGGGTGATGGATGCTAGGTGATTGGTGCTGGGGGATTGGTGCTGGGTGATTGGTGCTGGGTGATTGGTGATGGGTGCTGGGTGATTGGTGATGGGTGATTGGTGCTAGGTGGTGGGTGATGGGTGATTGATTGGGGGATGGGGGATTGGGGGATGGGTGATTGGGGGATGGGTGATTGGGGATGGGTGCTGGGTGATTGGGGATGGGTGATTGGGGAGGGTGCTGGGTGATTGGGGATGGGTGCTAGGTGATTGGTGCTGGGTGATTGGGGATGGGTGATGGATGCTAGGTGATTGGTGCTGGGTGATTGGTGATGGGTGCTGGGTGATTGGTGATGGGTGATTGGTGCTAGGTGGTGGGTGATGGGTGCTGGGTGATTGGTGATGAGTTCTGTCATATAGAGGTCAGACCGGGGCATATAGGGGGAGATTTATTAAAACCTTTGCAGAGGAAAATCCTTCTGCAAAACGATCTGTTTGGTTGCTATGGGCGACTGCACCGCTCTTTCTCTGCACAGGTTTTGATGAATCTCCTCTATAATACAGTACAGTGGTCCCTCAACATACGATGGTAATTCGTTCCAAACGACCCATTGTTTGTCAAATCCATCGTATGTTGAGGGATCCGTGCAATGTAAAGTATAGGAAGCTGTACTCACCTGTCCCCGTCGCTCCGGACCAGGTCCTCACCGCTCCCGATGCTGTCCCAGGGGCTCCCGATGCTGTCCCGCTGCTCCGGTGTCTTCTTCGCGATCCTCCGGTGTCTTGCGCATCTTCTGCAGGGTCCGGGCCTCGCTTTCTGGTGACGTTATTACGCTGCTGCGCCGGCGCGGCGTGCGTAGTGACGTAATAACGACGCCGGAAAGCAAGGCCCGGACCCTGGAGAAGATACGCAAGACACCGGAGGATCGCGAAGTGGACCCGGAGCAGCGGGAACAGGTAAGCGAACCTGCCAGGGATGCTTAAACTGCTTTCCGACAGCAGCTTAAGCATTTTGCGCTGTCGGATAGCAGTTAATGCGATGGCCCCGACATATAAAAGCATCGTATGTCGATTTTATCATATGTTGGGGCCATCGTAGGTCGGGGGGGTTACTGTA
Source organism: Hyla sarda (assembly GCF_029499605.1). NCBI lineage: Eukaryota > Metazoa > Chordata > Amphibia > Anura > Hylidae > Hyla > Hyla sarda. The sequence continues at coordinate 491,472,711 of NC_079189.1, forward strand.
TATTATAGGGCAGCTGTCACATGTTTTCTGTAAATAAGACTGACATCACAGCCAAAGTGTATATACACATGGCAGACCTCAGAGAAACTGTTCTTGACTCGATTTTACAAAAACACCAACTTTTATGGGGGATAGGAATGTCGAGGAGGCCTGGCGGGGGTCCACTGTGTCCCTGGGCCGCAGCACATCTGCCCATTACGTCTGGCAGATGTTTTTTAAATTATGAAAAGTGCCCTCTTTTTTTACTTGAGCCCCTGCCCTTCAAAATGTCTGTGCACGTCCCTGTATATATATATATATATATATATATATATATATATATATATATATAATATCTAGATCAACAAGTTGATTTCATAAGTGAAAAACAGATACACTCCAAGGTATTAAAAAAAAAGGCAGCATATAGTGTGCAGACGCCAAATACTATAGTAATTAAAAACACATGTGTGCAATGCACAGGCCCACAGATAAAATTAATAAAGATTAGAATTGCTAAAGTGCTATAGTGACTAATACTGTGCAAAAATGGGCTTGGTCTGAGTTACCATGAGTTGGTATCAGGGTAAACAAATCTACATAGAGCAATAGAAAAGTGCCATGAACAAACTTGTATAAACATAGAGGGGCATTTACTAGGGGGTTTAGTCATTTTTTTCTGACTATTTTTGGCGCCAAATTGTCGCAATTGCGCCTACCCTATTTTTTGTGCGACTTTCTCTAGCAAGAGCTAGAAAGTAAAAAAAAATTTCCCGCTTAATTTACACAAGTTTTCAGTTTTTACTTGCAGTGGTCAGGTATTTATAAACTGAGACAGTCGTGTTGCGCAATAAACTGTCGCAACGGCCGTAAAAATTGACTAAATTTACTCCAGCTCCAACATGGAGCAGGCAAAACTAATGCCGCCCGGGCTCCGACATACTTTCTCCCCGCTACCCTCACTGCGCTTCCGGGACACTACAGTGATTTACATCCCCCCCCCCCTCTCACCTGCCAGCGCCACACAACTCCCATCTGTCTGCTGTTGCAAGACTACAAGTCCCAGCATGCCCTTACAATGAGGACACGCTGGGAGTTGTAGTCTTGTAGCAGCGGGAGCTGAGCGGCGCGGGCGGGAGAAAAGGGGGGAATATCAGTGTCCCCATAAGTGAGGGTAGCGGGGAGGCCGTATGAGGAGCCTGGGCGGCTGCACTGTAATGTCAGCCCTGGCTCCTGCCCTGAGAGCCAAAAGCTTTGGCTGTCAGGGCATGCTGGGTGTTGTAGTTTTGCAACAGCTGGAGGGCCACAGTTTGCAGACCACTGGTTTGTGGTCTATAAACTGTAGTCCTCCAGCTGTTGCAAAACTAAATAGCTGAAGGGGACCGGCGAAGACGTTCACTTACCCTTCCGAGGCTCCAGCGACGATCGCTGACGGAAATCGTCGGGCGGCACTGTCGCCCGGCAGTGTCGTGCAGCGCTGGATCCTACGGAAGCCGTTAAGTTGCCTAAGCCCTAAAACTGTTTCCCAACCAGGGTGCCTCCAGATGTTGCAAGACTACAACTCCCAGCATGCCTGGACAGCCTTTGGCTGTCCAGGCATGCTGGGAGTTGTAGTTTTGCAACATCTGGAGGCACCCTGGTTGGGAAACACTGTTTTAGGCCAGTGTTTCCCAACCAGGGTGCCTCCAGATGTTGCAAGACTACAACTCCCAGCTTGCCTAGACAGCCTTTGGCTGTCCAGGCATGCTGGGAGTTGTAGTTTTGCAACATCTGGAGGCACCCTGGTTGGGAAACACTGGCCTAAAACAGTGTTTCCCAACCAGGGTGCCTCCAGATGTTGCAAGACTACAACTCCCAGCATGCCTAGACAGCCTTTGGCTGTCCAGGCATGCTGGGAGTTGTAGTTTTGCAACATCTGGAGGAACCCTGGTTGGGAAACACTGTTTTAGGCCAGTGTTTCCCAACCAGGGTGCCTCCAGATGTTGCAAGACTACAAGCCCCAGCATGCCTAGACAGCCTTTGACTGTCCAGGCATGCTGGGAGTTGTAGTTTTGCAACATCTGGAGGCAACCTGGTTGGGAAACACTGGCCTAAAACAGTGTTTCCCAATCAGGGTACCACCAGATGTTGCAAGACTACAACTCCCAGCATGCCTAGACAGCCTTTGACTGTCCAGGCATGCTGGGAGTTGTAGTTTAGCAACATCTGGAGGCACCCTGGTTGGGAAACACTGGCCTAAAACAGTGTTTCCCAACCAGGGTGCCTCCAGATGTTGCAAAACTACAAGTCCCAGGTTGGGAAACACTGTGCCCGGCCTCCGCCCCACCTTACTGTAAGGGCATGCTGGGAGTTGTTGTTCTGCAGCTGGGGGCAGGGGACAAGCTTGTCACTTGCCCACACATCTCTTGCACCACACAACTACAACTCACAGCATGTCCTTACTGTAAGGGCATGCTGGCAGTTGTAGTCGTGCGGGGTGGGAGATGTGTGAGCAGGTGATAATAAATGTACTAACCCATTTTTTTTTCTTCTCATTTCAGATCCGTGTATCCTGTGGACTCCTTCGGATTCGGTGGACTACTTCGATGACCAGCGTTTTTCTTTGTTTGATTTTAATAAAATGGTTAACGAGGGCTTGTGGGGGGAGTGTTTTTTGTAATAAAATTTTTTTTAAACATGTTGTGTTTTTTCCTTACTTTACTAGACAGGCTTAGTAGTGGAAGCTGTCTTATAGACGGAGTCCATTACTAAGCTGGGCTTAGCGTTAGCCACAAAAACAGCTAGCGCTAACCCCCTATTATTACCCCGGTACCCAACGCCACAGGGGTGCCGGGAAGAGCCGGTACCAACAGGCCTGGAGCGTCAAAAATGGCGCTCCTGGGCCTAGGCGGTAACAGGCTGGCGTAATTTAGGCTGGGGAGGGCCATTAACAATGGTCCCCGCCCACCCTGGTAACATTAGGCTGTTACTGTTTGGTTGGTATTTGGCTGAGAATGAAAATAGGGAGGACCCTATGCGTTTTTTTTTTAAATACATAATTAAATATAAAAAAAAACACATAGGGTCCCCCCTATTTTTATAGGGCCCAGGAGCCCAGGAGCCTGTTGGTACCGGCTCTTCCCAGCACCCCTGTGGTGTTGGGTACCGGGGTAATAATTAGGGGTTAGCGCTAGCTGTTTTTGTGGCTAACACTAAGCCCGGCTTAGTAATGGACTCCGTCTATAAGACAGCTTCCACTACTAAGCCTGTCTAGTAAAGTAAAAAAAAAAAAAAAAAAACACAACAGGTTTAAAAATAAATTTATTACAAAAAAACACTCCCCCACAAGCCCTTGTTAACCATTTTATTAACATCAAGCAAAGAAAAATGCTGGTTGTCGAAGTAGTCCACCGAATCCGAAGGAGTCCACAGGATACACGGATCTGTAGAAGAAGTAACAAAAAAAAAAAAGTGTAAGTACATTTAGGGAGTAAAAAACTGCTAAAAAAAATGTAATAAACACACACACACACACACACTAAACACCGCTTACCATTATTCTGAGCCATGACTACAATTTAGTTATTGAATTATTTAGATGTGGTGAAAAAGCTAAAAAAAAAACTCAAAAACAAAAGATCCAGAAGGAAACCTAGCAGCCAAACCTATTCAGACAGCAGGAAAAAGGAACAGACTATTTTTTCTACTACATAAAGTAAATTTCCCACTTTTGCCTATGTGTGCCAAATTTATTAATGCCGTGCAAAAATTTAGTAAATTTGTCGCACATAGTCGAAAATGAAGTAGCAAAAAACAGGGTAAAAACCAGACTACATAGTAAAAGATTAGTAAATGCCCCTAATAGTAGTTAACATACAACCTGGTGTGTACAGCCTGGCCAGCCACCAGACCCAACGTTTCGCAAACAAGCTTCCACCCCCGTATATACACACAACCAACAATGTCCAGCCTCTGAATAAAACTTATGGCTGACTAAAGAGAAAATGGCTGCTGTTCCTCTTCCTGGGAACAGCCCCTTTTTTTTCTCAGGTTAAAAAACGCCAATAAAAATGCTAAATGCAAAACTAACATGGCGTTTTCTCACTCCCATAGACTTCTATTGGAGCAAAACGCCACCATTTTGCGAAAAAAACGCTGGTTTGAGCGACATACAGCATTTTTTTCAAAATGCCAAGGAGATGAAAAAAACGCCAAAAAAGTGAAAAACGCCAAAAGGATTAAAAAACGCCAAACTGAAAAAACGCCAAGTGGAATTCGAAATTTGCGATTTCTCATTGATTTACAGCTAACATCTGTCCGCAGCGTTTTTTGACCAAAAAGACGTCATGCGGCAGAATTGGCGTTTTTCTGGGAGTTTTGCCCCCAAAAAAACAAGTGGAGACTTAGCCTATGGGTCTTCGTAGACGCTGCGCTAGCTAGCATCTGTGGCCAGCACCTGCATGTGGGACATGGAGATGCTGCTTTAAATTGCATCAAGTTCAGGTGCAGCCTGCAATTACTGGTGCAAGTGCTAGCTGCAGGCATGATTGCATGCAATTCACTAATGAATGCAGGCTGCGCTTGCCTGCAATTATGAGAAACGCTAGCGCTGCATGTTAGGCTTGTGTTAGACTGCCCAAGCTGCCCAATAAACAAGCGCCAATGTATTAGATTCATGTAGAATTACACTATCGGATGGCGGTTGAGGAGGACTGCCCTTTCGACAATCAACTGTTGGCCACACATCTCCTATTGCACTCGGAGATGTGCGGGCAATGGGCAATAATTTTTTAGTGGGTCAGAACGATCCAATCAGCCAACAGAAGAGTGTCATCAGCTGATCTTTGGCGCCATAACACAGGAATCCCCATTAAGAATTGACATGTCAAGGGTGTGGTTTGCCATGCAAGTGTGAGGATGTGTGTGGCCTAAGCTCCGGTCCAGCACCCCTGTAATCACTGAGACATCTGGCTGAATTTATGGGTAACCACAGAAAGAAGCTAAAGAAAGGGGCCCAGACCCAACCATCCTCCCCCCAGAGAGATCTGACAGGCTATTTAACCTGCTCTAAGCCAGGAAGGAGCGCGTCCTTACCGCCTGGCAAGATGGTGGCCTCCTCCCCTCATGTGCTGGACCGTGCTGTGCGGTCTCCCTGCTCTGACCTGGCTCCGGTTCCAGTCTCTGGCCAGCTAACGACCACCCCTGGGCTTCCGGTGCCCGCTGCCACTGCCTTTGCTACGCTGATGCTCTCGGCCTGTTCTTCTCCACGGCCGCAATCAGAGGACGCCTGGGCGCACCCCGCTGCACCTGCTGGATGTGCAGCACAGGCCTCTGCTTCCTACTCTCCAGTGAAGTGCAGGTGAGCCAGGGATCTCCCCCCCGTCCTACAACACTCCTGCATCTTATCCTGCACCAGCCTCCCTCCAGACCGGGGTCCCCTCCTAGCATCCGCAAGCCCCGTGCTCTCCTGCTGTGAGGCGACCTGCAGCTGAATTGGAGGGGCTTCTGCTGGGCCCTTCACAGGCACCTTTGGACTGGCCCCCCATACCTGGACAGTGTCTCACTGCTAGTGGCCTTCTATGCTGTGCCCTCGCAGGGGCTCAGCTCCTCAGCTTGCTCTGGCACATCCATCCCCACAGTGGTTCTCCGGCTCCTCTGGGGACACTCCTGTCCAAAGTCCCTCCTCTCTCTCTCCGGCGGGGGAGGCCTGCTGCCCCATTCTGAACTGCTCCTGTCTGATAGGTGCCCTATCATGGATGTCCCTATGCCAGGTGACCCCCTATTTAGCTTGAGGGGTACACCACCCATCTTCCGGACCCCTCCACCGGGCCCTTTTCACCGCACCCCCCTCTGAGAGAAGCCTACGCTGCTGTTCCCTCTCCTGTAGCTGGGTCGGACCGCCCCCAATCACTCTGGCGGATTTCTTTAATTACTTCATTACCTACGAGAGAGGACTTTTCATTCATTGCTAAACAAATGGTGACGGAGTGCAAACAAAAATTCTATAAACTCTGCTCAGAGGTATGCACTTTATCATCCCGGGTGGACATGGTCGTCACTGCTCAAAACTATTCTGCTGCTTCTGGTGCAGAAGCATAGTGACCAGTTATTCATCTAAAGCAGCATGGACGACATAGAAAATCGTAACAGGGGCAACAACATTCGTCTACGTGGCCTGCCTGAAGCGGTAGGCCTTGATGAACTGTAAACAAAACAACATAGTCTCAAGGTGATAACAGGTGCTCAACCCCAAGTGCAATTGTGCACACATACAATGGGGTAAACCCGCACATATGGACAAGAGTGGGGTTTCAATCCTGTGGTAAATATATACAATGACATTAGCTAATCCTCAAAACTGATGTAAAAATGAGACATTAGCCAGTATATCCTTATATGAAGGACATACCTGAGCCCGCACACCACACCAAGGTTTCTCATGTGATGCGGGACCTAACCACTAACCTTTTTAACCTGGCCAGATACATAGAACCAGGCACCAGATATACAGCAGCCTAAGGTCCAACTTGCAGACTGCTCCCCAGTCACCTCCAGTGTGAACTAGGCACACATACAATGGGAGGGGGGAGACAGGTTACAAGCCCCACCCTTGCTGGTCTATATATAGCAGGCCTCACAGGTGAAACCCCCAACGCTACCCAATAAGATAAAAGGGCGCATTGGTATAAGCCTTAAAAGACGCTTGCCGGCTTATATTTGCATGGACATGGCTATAGCAGGAAACTCAACCCCAAGTGCAATTGTGCACCTTCGCTGGGGTGGAGGCCCTGCACTTGTCAACCGTTGCTAAGGGCGAAATCTCCAGCATAAATTGCATACGTTGATGAACTGTACCCTGCTCTGTTGGCGATTTTCAATGACCTACTAGACCGACCTTCAGACACCCATATTGAGCTGGACAGGGCCCATAGGGCTCTTCGCTCCCCATCCCCGTTTTGCGTATATGAGACTTTATGATTGCAATTGCAGTTTGATGTGACAAAAAAGATGACATTTTTGACTTTTTTTTTTCATTTACGCTGTAAGCCGTAGGGGATCATTAACATTATATTTTTATAGGTCGGACATTTACGCACGCAAGATACCAAATATGTTTATTATTTATCTTTTTTTATGTTTTTTTGTATTAATATGGGGAAAAGGGGTGATTTGAAACTTTATTGCGGGAGGGGCTTTTTCAATTTTTTTTCACTTTTTTAAAAACTTTTTTCTACATTTACTTTACACTTTTTTAGTTCCAATAGGGGACTATTTATTGCAATCATTAGATTGCTAATACTGCATGCATAGGGCATAGCACTGATCAGTATTATCGGCGATCTTCTGCTCTGGTCTGCTGGAAGGCAGACGACCCCGGGAGACGGACGGAGGCAGGTGAGGGGACCTCTGTCCGCCATCTTGGCTGATCCCCGTTATAAGCCATTATAAGTGCCGCACTGCCGCAGATGCCGTGATCTGTATTGATCACTCGCACCTGAGGGGTTAATGGCAGACATCAGCACGTTCGCTGATGTCCGCCATTACCGGCAGGTCCGCGGCTGCTGACAGCTGCCAGGACCTGCCTGGAATAAAGCGAGCAAGCAGCTCCTGCGCTCGTGTCACAGCCACGCCGTAAATGTATGGCGCTGTGCGCTTAGTGATGCTATGCAGCGCTGTACATTTATGGCGCTTGTGCTTAAGGGGTTAAATGAAACATTCGCACTTTCACAGTCAGGGGGGCGCTGAGAGCCAGGGGCTGGAACAGGTGGTATCTCGCCTGGCGGAGGACCGCCAGCTCGATTTTAAGATACAAGTACAAGCTTTTTAACCTCTTAACCCCTTAAGGATGCAGCCCTTTTTCACCTTAAGGGCTGAGCCCATTTTTGCAATTCTGACCACCGTCACTTTACGAATTAATAACGCGAAAATGCTTTTACCGAATATTTTGTTTCTGAGATTGTTTTTTCATGACATATTCTACTTTATTTTGTTGGTAAATTTTTGGCGTTACTTGCATCCTTTTTTGGTGAAAAATCCCCAAATTTCATGAAAATTTTGAAAATTTAGCATTTTTCTAACTTTGAAGCTCTCTACTTGTAAAGATAAATTTTATTTTTCTTCACAAATACAATATGTCCACTTTATGTTGGCATTATAAAATGGACATATTTTTGCTTTTTGAAAAAATTAGAGGGCTTCAAAGTAGAGCAGCAATTTTCAAAAATTTCATGAAAATTGCTAAATCTGAAGGGACAGATGTTACATAATTACAACTCCCAGCATGCCTAGGCAGTCTAGGCATGCTGAGAGTTGTAGTTTGGCAACATCTGGAGGGCTACCGTTTGGGCACCACTGTAACAGTGGTCTCCAAACTGTGACCCTCCAGATGTTGCAAAACTACAACTCCCAAACTGGGAGTTGCAGTTTGGCCTTCCTAGTGGTTGCCACAGTAAAGATCGTTTTACTTTCACTTTCAATTCCCCCCCCCCCCCCCGACGATTCCCTACCTGATCCAGTATCCAGCAGGCTCCAGTGAAGATCCCGGATCCCCAGGCATCTTCTCCTGCAGGTACGACCTCCATCTTCTTCCCAGATCCCCTCGACATCCAGGGGCAGGCAGAACGGGGGGGGGGGGGTTGCCATGGCAATCCCTTGTCCTGGGCTGCCATTGGTCAGAACTCAGTTCTGACTAATGGCAGGGGATAGGAGTAGATTGCAGCTCTGCGACCTCACTCCTATCCCTTAGGCTGATCTGGGCTGTTGTTGACAACTCCAATCAGCCCTATTTTCTGGGTGATCGGGTCACCAGAGACCTGATCAGCCCGGAATTGGAGAAAATCTCATGTCTGAATTGACATGCAGTTTTCTCCGATCGCCGACATGGGGGGGGGGGGGGCCCGGACCCCCTGGGCGATGTGCCAGGGTGCCTGCTGAATGATTTCAGCAGGCATCCGGCTCCGGTCCCCAACCGGCTAGCGGAGGGGACCGGATTTCCCACGGGATTATGGATATGCCCTGTGTCCTTAAGGACTCGGAATGCAGGGCGTATCCATACACCCTGTGTCATGAAGAGGTTAAGGACCAAGGACGTACCGGTACGTCCTGAGTCCTTTCCCTTTATATAACGCGGGGCCAACAGCCGGGACCCGTGGCTAATAGCGCGCTATTAACCCGTGGCTAATGCCGTGCGCTATTAACCCTTTAGGCGCAGCGTTCAAAGTTGAACGCCACGTCTAAAGTGAAAGTTAATCACTGCCGGTTAGCTCAGAGGGCTGTTCGGAATGTCCGCGGCGAAATTGCGGCATCCCGAACAGCTCTGGGACACGAGGAGGGTCTCCTACCTTACCTCCTGGTGTCCGATCGCCGAATGACTGCTCAGTGCCTGAGATCCATGCATGAGCAGTCAAGCAACAGAATCATCGATCAGTGGTTTCCTATGAGAAACTATTGATCAATGTAAAAGATCAGCGTGTGCAGTGTTATAGCCCCCTATGGGAGCTATAACACTGCAAAAAAAAGTGAAAAAAGATCATTTAACCTCTTCCCTAATAAAAGTTTGAATCCCCCCCCTTTTCCCATTAAAAAAAAGCATAAATAAAAATAAACATATGTGGTATCGCCATGTGCGGAAATGTCCGAATTATAAATAATATCGTTAATTAAACCGCACAGTCAATGGCGTACGCGCAAAAAATTCCAAAGTCCAAAATAGCATATTTTTGGTCACTTTTTATGTCATGAAAAAATGAATAGAAAGCGATCAACAAGTCTGAACAAAACTAAAATGATACCGCTGAAAAATTAGCCCTCATACTGCCCCATATGCGGAAAAATTTAAAAGTTATAGGGGTCAGAACATGACAATTTTAAAGATATAAATTTTCCTGCATGTAGTTATGTGTCATTGTTACCGAAAAATGTACGGCGTAGAAACAGAAGCCCCTAAAAAAAATTATTTGTTCGTTTTAAGACAAAGCAAAGTGTTCTACACCCCTATTGAGACTCTTTGTAGGCCAGAAATAGCAATTTTTAATAGCGATTCAACGCAAATAAATTCGACCTGAACCAAATTTTTGGGAAAAATTTGTCGAATCGGCCAAATCGAATTTTTCTGAATTACGGTCATCTCTAGAAAGCACGTAATGTAAATATGACAGATAAATGCCATGACGAGACAATGGTAATATATAGATATATGGGTGCAAATAGGATGAATGGCATGATGGACCAGGAAAATATATATGGATATATGGAGGTATCTAGGATACATATGTAAATTGTAAATCATATACATATCATTTACATATGTATCCTAGATACCTATGTAAATGTAAATCTTCATCTGGATACCTGGGCGCCTCTTTAATGGTCATTTTTCCATTGTCCACTTAACCCCTTTGGGACCAAACCCATTTTGACCCCAAACAAAGAATAGGGGATAAGATGTTTGATCGCCGGGGTCTAGCCGCTGGGGACCCCCATGATCTCCCTGCCAGTAGTGGCGACGTTCAAAACATCACGGCACTCCCATAGAAGTGAATGGAGGGGGCTCAGCGGCCGCATCGACAGTAATCGGCCACGGAGCAAAATTTGCTCTGTACGCCAAATGACTGGGTGGTGTGCTGGAGATCACGTGGGTCCCCAGCGGCAGGACCCCGCGATCTAACATCTGATCTCCTATCCTTTAGATAGGGTATAAGATGTTTGGGGCAGAGTACCCCTCTTTAATAAGGACGCAGGACGTAAATGTACATCCTGGTGAGGTGGTACTTAACGCACCAGGACGTACATTTACGTCCTATGCATAACCGCGGGCATCGGAGCGATGCCCGTGTCATGCGCGGCTGATCCCGGCTGCTGATCGCAGCCAGGGACCCGCCGGCAATGGCCGACGCCCGCGATCTCGCGGGCGTCCGCCATTAACCCCTCAGGTGCCGGGATCAATACAGATCCCGGCATCTGCGGCAGTGCGCAATTTCAATGAATGATCGGATCGCCCGCAGCGCTGCTGCGGGCATCCGATCATTCATAACGCCGCACGGAGGTCCCCTCTCCTTCCTCCATCCGGCTCCCGGCGTCTCCTGCTCTGGTCTGTGATCGAGCAGACCAGAGCAGAAGATCACCGAAAACACTGATCTGTTCTATGTCCAATACATAGAACAGATCAGTATTAGCAATCATGATATTGCTATGAATAGTCCCCTATGGGGACTATTCAAGTGTAAAAAAAAATGTAAGAAAATGTAAAAGTAAAAAAAAAAGTGAAAAATCCCCTCCCCCAATAAAAAAGTAAAACGTCCGTTTTTTCCTATTTTACCCCCAAAAAGCGTAAAAAAATGTTTTTATAGACATATTTGGTATTGCCGCATGCGTAAATGTCCGAACTATTAAAATAAAATGTTAATGATCCCGTACAGTGAGCGGCGTGAACGGAAAAAAAAAAACGGCCAAAATTCCTACTTTTTTAATAAATTTTATTTAAAAAAAAATTATAAAAAATGTATTAAAAGTTTTTTATATGCAAATGTGGTATCAAAAAAAAGTACAGATCATGGATCAAAAAATGAGCCCCCATACCGCCGCTTATACGGAAAAATAAAAAAGTTAGAGGTCATCAAAATAAAGGGATTATAAACGTACTAATTTGGTTAAAAAGTTTGTGATTTTTTTTAAGCGCAACAATAATATAAAAGTACGTAATAATGGGTATCATTTTAATCGTATTGACCCTCAGAATAAAGAACACACAACATTTTTACCATAAATTGTACGGCGTGAAAACGAAACCTTCCAAAATTAGCAAAATTGCGTTTTTCGTTTTAATTTCCCCACAAAAATAGTGTTTTTTGATTGCGCCATACATTTTATGATATAATGAGTTATGTCATTACAAAGGACAACTAGTCGCGCAAAAAACAAGCCCTCATACTAGTCTGTGGATGAAAATATAAAAGAGTTATGATTTTTAGAAGGCGAGGAGGAAAAAATGAAAACGTAAAAATTAAATTGTCTGAGTCCTTAAGGCCAAAATGGGCTGAGTCCTTAAGGGGTTAAGGACCAGAGCATTTTTTGCAAATGTGACCACTGTCACTTTAAGCATTAATAACTCTGAGATGTTTTTACTTATAAATTTGATTTCGATCCTGTTTTTTGTGACTTATTTTACGTTATGTTAGTGGCACATTTTTATCGATACTTGCATCATTTCTTTGTAAAAAAAATTCCCAAATTTCTTGAAAAAATGTTAAAAAGTTGCATTTTTCTGACTTTGAAGCTCTCTGCTCTTTAAAAAAAATGGCAAATTAATTATATATTAATTTACATACAGTGATCCCCTGACTTATGATGGCCCCGACATATGATCATTTCAACATATGATGGCCTCTCAGAGCCCATCGTATGTTGAAGGCAGCCTCGACATATGATGCTGCTGTGTGTCGGGGCCATCGTACAAACAGCTATCTGACAGCGCTGACAACTTCAGCAACTGACAGATAGTTGTTTAATGTCCCCGTGTGCCCCGTTCTGCCTCCTGTTACTCACATGCTGTCCTGCTAACTCACGCAGGCTTCCACTGTGAGCTCCATGTAAGCCCCGCCCCCCCAGTGCAGCCATAGCCAATAGCCTGGAGCATCTTGCTGCAGGCATCCAATGAGCTGCTGGCTGCCCTCCCCTTCCTTTTCCATAGAGCTGTAGTCGGCAGGATGGTAATGGAGGACATTCTGTCCCCCCTGAAGGTATTTAAAGAACTGTACAGTACTGTATGCGATGTCACACATCGCATACAATACATATACACACTATACACCCCATACATCAATGTTTCCCTATCAGTGTGCCTCCAGCTGTTGCAAAACTATAACTCCCAGCATGCCCAGACAGTTAATGGCTGTACATGCATGCTGGGAGTTGTAGTTGTGCAACAGCTGGAGGCACCCTGGTTTGTTAAACACTTCCCATACACTCCACATACAATGGTCATACCAGAACCAATTAGCAGTTTCCCATAGAGATATGTATTCAACATACAATGGTTCCGAGGCCCCAGAACCAATTACCATTTTTACATAGACATATGTACTCGACATATGATGGTTTCAACATATGATGGTTCTCCTGGAACCAATTAATATCATATGTTGAGGGACCACTGTATATGATATGTCTATTTATGTTTGCTTCATAAAGTTGACATGTTTTTACCTTTTGAATCTCTGGAACAGTGGACTGTGCAAATGAAAAACTACATTTTTCATTTTTATGGACCACTGTTAAAAATAAATCTGTCAGACACCTGTGAGGTGTAAGTACATTCCGTGAGTGGTGTAATTGTAATTTACAAAATGTCACATGTGGGGGGTCCACTTTCTGATAGCATGGGGCTTTGCAAATTCTCTCTCCAAAAGCCCAATGGCGTTCCTTCTCTTCTGAGCCCTGTAGTGCACCAGCAGTGCACTTTACATCCAAATATGGGGTATTTTCATACTCATAAGAAATAGTGTTACAAATTTTGGGGGGCTTTTTTCATATTACCCCTTATGAAAATGAGAAATTTGGGGTAACACCAGCATTTTAGTGAAAAAAATTTAGTTTTTCATTTTCACCCAACTTTAACAAAAAATTGTCAAACACCTGTAGGGTATTAAGGCTCACTGTAACCCTTCAGTGAGGGGTGCAGTTTCCAAAATGAGGTGTTTTTTTTTTTTTTTTTTTGCGTTTATTTCAGAATTGCTGTAACGAACAGCCACCCCTGTGTTACAAAATTGGGGGTCTTTTTTCCCTTTTACTTCTTGTGAAAAGGAAAAGTATGGGGCAGCACCAGCATGTTAGTGTAAAAACTTTACCTTTTCATAAGGGGTAAAAGAAGAAAAAGCTCCCCAAATTTGTAACGCAATTTCTCCCGAGTCTGGAAATACCTCATATGTGGCTCAAAATAGTTGCCTTGAAATATTACAGGGTTTTGAAGCGAGAGAGCGCCATGCGCATGTGAGACCTAGTTTTGGGATTTGTAGTTATGCAACAGCTGGAGGTACGCAACTACAACTTCCAGCATGCCCAGACAGCCATTTGCTGTTCGTGCATGCTGGGAGTTGTAGTTATGCAAGATCTGGAGGTCCACAGTTTATAGACCACCGTACGGGGATGGGATCTGCAAACTGTAGCCCTCCAGATATTGCAAAACTACAAATCCCAGCATGCCATGGCAACAAACGGCTGTCTGGGCATGCTGAGAGTTGAAGTTTTGCAAGATCTGGACAGCCACAGTTTACAGACCACCGCACAGTAATCTCCAAACTCTGGCCCTTTAGATCATGCAAAACAACAAACTTCAGTATGCCCAGAGAGCAAATGGCTGTCTAGGCATGCTGGGAGTTGCCATTTTGCAAAATCTGTAGGGCCACAGTTTAGAGACCACGCACAGTTGTCTCCAAACTGTGGCTCCCAGATCTTGGAGGACCTCTGCCGTATCAATGACACCTCCTGTCAGGATCGCAATGCCACCGATCTTTGCCTCTTTTGTTGAGCGGCCTGCCGCTGATCTTCGCCCTCCAAGGGTAAGCCGCTGCTGCTTCGCAGTTCCCCTGCTCTGCCCGGGCTAACACTGGTGGGCAGATGGAGGGACTGAACTTTGACCCCCTGCCCTCCTGACCGACCAATGGCAAGGATAGGAGGGGTGGCACCCCTGCCACCTCACTCCTATCCCTTCAGGGTGATCGGTGCTGTCTCGGACAGCACCGATCACCCTTATTTTCCAGGCCATCGGGTCACCAGAGACCCGAATGGCCCGTAAAAACAGCAATCGCCTTTATGGGTGGGTCTCAGGCCACTCCTAGGCGATGTGCTGGGGAAAAAAGCAGCCCATAGTGAAATAATGTCATACATGTCATTTATGGTATTAATATATACCGTATTTATCGGCGTATAACATGCATATTTTAGGCTAAATTTTTTAGCCTAAAGTCTATCTGCGTGTTATACGCCAATAAGCCGCTGCAGTTCAATTATTTAAAGCGGGCGCTGCCAGGGGAAGACAGGGGGAGAGAAGGGGCAGCGGCACTGATAGCAGGGGGTGAGAAGCGGCGGCAGCATGGCTCTAGAGCCCAGAAAGGCAGGGGGAGAGAAGCTGGCAGCGACGGCCTCTCTCCCCCAGCCTTTCCTGGGGGCATCTGCAGGGTCAGAAACAGTGTCTCGGGGTATACACATGCACACACACGCACCCTCATTTTACCAAGGATATTTGGGTAAAAAACTTTTTTTACCCAAATATCCTCGGTAAAATGAGGGTGCGTGTTATATGCCGGTGCATGGTATACCCCGATAAATACGGTATTTTTTACCATAAATATACTCTGTTTTTGTTAATTATGGCATACGCACACACGCTCCATACGAGCGTGAATATTATCATCTTTTACCATATAATACCATATTACATTCATATTCATTGCTCTGTAAGATAATACCTCCCTAATTTAATTATACCATAAAGCTACATTCGCACAGGCAATGTCCGCATGGAAGTTTTCCATGCAGACATTGCCCAGACAGTGGAATGCTCGCAGAACATGCCAGTGCTAGGACCTATCTATAGATGACTGTATATACAGGATAGCGCACAAAAAGTTAACCCAGAACTGCTCAGCAGCAGCATGTGTTAACTCTTATACTATGTGTTAACTCGTATACTATACAGGTGCCCTTGTAGGGAACCTATATAGTATACATGGGTACCCTATGCACCCCTGTACTACTATACAGCCAGCGGGGATAAGTAGTGATGCTATACACCAGTGTTTCCCAACCTTTTTCAGGTCGGGGCACACCTTGGAAAAAAAGTTTCTGCGGGGCACCACTACCGAGGTTGACAAGCAAAAAAAAAAAAGAAAAAGAGAAAAAAACTGTAAAAAAAAACGCAATGTGCTATATCTATTTATCAGTGGGTATGTAGTTTAAAGTGCTGCTTTATACAGCAACTCACCAATGACATCTTCTCTAATTTGCTTCGTTGCCTTCTCTTCTCGATCTGGTCCGGGCCATCATCACAATTTCTTCCACATACAATTCTTCACCGTTAAACCTGCAAAACAAACCTATTAGGCTCTGCATGGGTTACAGAGGGGTGTAGAGGAGTGTACATGAATGAAAGAGGGGTGTAGAGGAGTGTACATGGGTGACAAAGGGGTGTAGAGGAGTGTACATGGGTGACAGAGGGGTGTAGTGGAGTGTAAATGGGTGACAGAGGGGTGTAGAGGAGTGTACATGGGTGACAGAGGAGTGTAAAGGAATGTACATGGGTGACAGAGGGGTATAGAGGAGTGTACAGAGGGGTGTAGAGGAGTGTACATGGGTGACAAAGGGGTGTAGATGAGTGTACAGAGGGGTGTAGAGGAGTGTACATGGGTGACAAAGGGGTGTAGAGGAGTGTACAGAGGGGTGTAGAGGAGTGTACATGGGTGACAGAGGGGTGTAGAGGAGTGTACAGAGGGGTGTAGAGGAGTGTACATGGGTGACAGAGGGGTGTAGAGGAGTGTACAGAGGGGTGTAGAGGAGTGTACAGAGGGGTATACATGGGTGACAGATGGGTGTACATGGGTGACAGAGAGGTATAGAGGAGTGTACATGGGTAACAGAGGAGTATAGAGGAGTGTACATGGCTGACGGAGGCATATAGAGGAGTGTGCATGGGTGACAGAGGGGTATCGCGGAGTGTACATGGGGGACATAGGGATGTAGAGGATTGTACATGGGTGACAGAGGGGTGTAGAGGAGTGTACAGATGGGTGTAGGGAGGTGTATAAGGGTGACAGCTGGGTTTAGAAGAGTGAACATTGGTGAAGGGGGCATAGGGGGTGACAGAGGGGTGAATAGGGGGTGGACATGGGTGACAAGGATGTGGTCAGAGGGGTGGACAATGGAGGGTGAACATTGGTGACGGGTGACAGAGGGTTGGATGTGGAGGTGGACATGGATGACAGGAGGGTGGACATGGATGACAGGGGGTCAGAGGGGTTGACAAGGGTGACAAGGAGGTAAAAGAGGGAGAGGAGTGACAGAGAGGGGTGGACTGGGGTGACAAAGGGACAGATGGGTGAACAGGAGGGTGGACATGGGTGACAGGGTAGACTACGGTGTAGACGGGGAGGTAAATGTGAGTGACAGAGATGGACAGGGGAGTGGAGAAGGCAGACATGGATGACAGGTGGGGTGGACATGAGTGACAGGGAGTGTACATGGGTGACGGGGGGTGGACATGGGTGATAGGGGGGTGGACATGGGTGACAGGGGGTGGACAGGGGTGACAGGAGGGTGGACAGGGGTGACGGGAGGGTGGACAGGGGTCACAAGGAGGTGGACTAGGCGGACATGGATGACAAGGGGGGTGGACATGGGTGACGGGGGGTGGACATGGGTGACAGGGGGGTGGACAAGGCAGACATGGATGACAGGGGGGTGGACATGGGTGACAGGGGGGTGGACATGGGTGACAGGGGTGGTGGACATGCGTGACAGGGGGGTGGACATGGGTGACAGATGCAGCTCGTTCCGCCCCAGGGCACCATTTTCAGCTCACAGGGGACACAGGGGGGAAATGCAGGAGGTAGGGGGACGCTGTGTGCGCAGTGCGCACGCAGGTTTCCCTTCCCCCATGTGCCAGCATAAGCGTACAGGCCGGGGCGTGACGTTTAAATAAAAATAAAATCATGGCAAAATCCTGCGGCTCCACGGGCAGTGAAAAACGGCACACACGCCGCGGCACCGCAGTTGGGAATCACTGCTATACACACTGTGGGGGAATTTATCATTATATACACAGTTTTCACTGTCTATATTGCGCAATCTTTTTTTGCACAATTCCGTTTTTTTGAATGTTTTTTTGCACAACTTTTAATAGAACTTTACAAGTGGAATTCTAAATCACGGTGTACGGTAGAGCTGATTATGTGGTGGACATCGATTTATCAACTGCGTCTTTTCTCTTTACACGCACAAATTTTGCGCAAGTCCTGATTTTACTGCGCAAATATACACCATCAAGGAGGACACTTAAAATGTTATAAGAATAAGTCCAGCAATATGTAATACATATTTAGATTAGACTCTGATCTGTACAGACTGTAGATCTGTAGAACTGTGTAAAATTCAAACTCCTGCTGCTCTTGATGAGTGCAGGAGATAGCACCTGTGTAATGTAACCATGGTGACAGTACAGCTAAGAATATACCACTGTATGTGCAGGGAGGGAGAAGGAGGTACAGCTGTTAGGTCTATGTATATGTGTTATCATGTGTATGCAGCAGAGCTGAGTGTGTGATTGGGTGGAGGCAGCAGAGCTGAGTGTGTGATTGGGTGTATACATCAGAGCTGAGTGTGAGATCATGTGTATGCAGCAGAGCTGAGTGTGTGACTATGTGTATGCAGCAGAGCTGAATGTGTGATTTTGCGTATGCAAAAGAGCTGAGTGTGTGACTATGTGTACGCAGCAGAGCTGAGTGTGTGATTGCTGCATACACATGATCACACACTCAGCTCTGCTGCATACACATGATCACACACTCAGCTCTGCTGCACACACCCAGAGCTGAGTGAGTGACTATGTGTATGCAGCAGAGCTGAGTGTATGATTGTGCGTATGCAGCAGAGCTGAGTGTGTGACCATGTGTATGCAGCAGAGCTAAGTATGTGACTATGTTTGTGCAGAAGAGCTGAGTGTGTGACTATGTGTATGCAGCAGAGATGAGTGTGTGATTGTGAATATGCAGCAGAGCTGAGTGTATGACTATCTGTATGTAGCAGAGCTTAGTGTGTGATCATGTGTATGCAGCAGAGCTGAGTGTGTGATCATGTGTACGCAGCAGAGTTGAGTGTTTGAATGGGTGTATGCAGCAGAGCTGAGTGTGTGATTGTGTGTATGCAGCAGAGCTGAGTGTGTGACTATGTGTATGCAGCAGAGCTGAGTGCGTGATTGGGGCTATGTAGTAGAGCTGAGTGTGTGATTGAGTGTATGCAGCAGAGCTGTGTGTGTCTATGTGTATGCAGCAGAGATGAGTGTGTGACTATGTGCATGCAGCAGAGCTGAGTGTGTGATCAGGTGTATGCAGCAGAGCTGAGTGTGTGATTGGGTGTATGCAGCAGAGCTGAGTGTGTGACTATGTGCATGCAGCAGAGCTGAGTGTGTGGCTATGTGCATGCAGCAGAGCTGAGTGTGTGATTGGGTGTATGCAGCAGAGCTGAGTGTGTTATCATGTGTATGCAGCAGAGCTGAGTGTGTGCATGGTCATGCATACACATATTCACACATTCAGCTCTACTCCATACACATGCCGCACAATAATTTCTGCTACATGTACATGATCAAACACTCAGCTCTGGTACGTGTACACAGTGTTTACCAACCAGGGTGCCTCCAGCTGTTGCAAAACTGCATGCCAAGTTTTGCAACACTTGGAGGCATTCTCATTGGTAAACACTGATATAGAGGTAAGGGGACAGATTGTTTTTTTAAACCTAGACATTCTGTGTACGTTATAAAGATTTATTATTTTACTATTGTGCAGAGTTTTGTTTGGCGCACACTGCTGCTCCAGCAGTTCTAGCTATGTGAGCAGTGTACAGTGGGAAAATGCCACAGCTCTGTGAAGTGTGATGTAGAGAAGGAGTGCACGGTAGAGCGAGGGGGGTGTTTCTATATTTGCGCAAAATTTATCAAAGGACGTGCGCAACTATTGTAAATTTTGAGCAAGAGTGTAAATTAGACAGGCAGTGTAAAGGGGTAGATCTGTGTCTACAATAGACACCTAATGATAAATGTCTCCCTGTATATGTACAGTACAGACCAAAAGTTTGGACACACCTTCTCATTCAGAGTTTTCTTTATTTTCAAGACTATGAAAATTGTAGATTCACACTGAAGGCATCAAAACTTTGAATTAACACATGTGGAATTATATTATACATAACAAAAAAGTGTGAAACAACTGAAAATATGTCATATTGTAGGTTCTTCAAAGTAGCCACCTTTTTCTTTGATTACTGCTTTGCACACTCATTCTCTTGATTAGCTTCAAGAGGTAGTCATCTGAAATGGTCTTCCAACAGTCTTGAAGGAGTTCCCAGAGATGCTTAGCACTTGTTGGCCCTTTTTGCCTTCACTTTGCGGTCCAGCTCACCCCAAACCATCTCGATTGGGTTCAGGTCCGGTGACTATGGAGGCCAGGTCATCTGGTGCAGCACCCCATCACTCTCCTTCTTGGTCAAATAGCCCTTACACAGCCTGGAGGTGTGTTTGGGGTCATTGTCCTGTTGAAAAATAAATGATGGTCCAACTTAATGCAAACCGGATGAAATAGCATGCCGCTGCAAGATGCTGTGGTAGCCATGCTGGTTCAGTATGCCTTCAATTTTGAATAAATCCCCAACAGTGTCACCAGCAAAGCACCCCCACACCATCACACCTCCTCCTCCACACCAGCACACCTGTGAAGTGAAGACCATTTCAGGTAACTACCTCTTGAAGCTCAACAAGAGAATGCCAAGAGTGTGCAGTAATCAAAGCAAAAGGTGGCTACTTTGAAGAACCTAGAATATGACATATTTTCAGTTGTTTCACACTTTTTTTGTTATGTATATAATTCCACATGTGTTAATTCATAGTTTTGATGCCTTCAGTGTGAATCTACAATTTTCATAGTCATGAAAATAAAGAAAACTCTGAATGAGAAGGTGTGTCCAAACTTTTGGTTTGTACTGTATATGCTATACATCATTCCTTACCTTCTTGTACTTTGTGGGCCAGGCTCCCTGCATCTGATCCGTTGTACCCTGAAGGCAGTGAAAAAACTGCCACAGGGTACAAAAATGACTGTTTCCACATGCAGCAAAATCTTCTAAAAAAAAAAAACGCAAGAAAAACTGCCAAAACCCAGTAAAAAGCTGTGGCTGTTTTTTGGGCATTTTTTTGCTGGTGGAGAAAAAATCTTCAGTGGAATCCTAGCCTCATAGCAATAGAACAAAATACCTGTGTCCAGGACACAACACATCTCCTGTGAGCTGCAGCTCAGGCGTACAAACAGAACTGTGTGGATATTTAGATTTTAGTACAAAATATACATTTTATTATATACTAGCTGAGGACCCCACGTTGCCCGGTTTTTCCTTCCTAATCCTTGTTGTGGAGGAAAATCAACAGAGGAAGCTTTTGACTTCATATCTCATATATTGTTGTTATATCCCAACCCCATATCCTGACCTCCTATCCCGACCTCCTATCCCGTCCGCATATCCCGTCGTCCTATCCTGACCTCCTATCCCGACCTCCTATCCCGTTCTCCTATCCCATTTTCATATCCCGTCCTCCTATCCCGACCTCCTATCTTGACCTCCTATCTCGACTTCCTATCCCGACCTCCTATCCCGACCTCCTATCCCAACCTCCTATCCCGACCTCCTATCCCGACCTCCTATCCCGTCCTCCTTTCCCGTCCTCCTATCTCTACCTCATATCCCGACCTCCTATCCCAACCTCCTATCCCGTCCTCCTATCTTGACCTTCTATCTCGACCTCCTATCCCAACCTCCTATCCCGACCTCCTTTCCCGACCTCCTATCTTGACCTCCTATCTTGACCTCCTATCCCGTCCTCCTATCCTGTTTTCATATCCCGTCCTCCTATCCCGACCTCCTATCTTGATCTCCTATCTCGACTTCCTATCCTGACCTCCTATCCCGACCTCCTATCCAAACCTCCTATCCCGACCTCTTATCCCGACCTCCTATCTTGACCTCCTATCTCGCCCTCCTCTCGACCTCGTATTCCGACCTCCTATCCCAACCTCCTATCCCGTCCTCCTATCTTGACCTTCTATCTCGACCTCCTATCCCAGACTCCTTTCCCGACCTCCTTTCCCGTCCTCCTATCTTGACCTCCTATCTCGACCTCCCATCTCGACTTCCAATCTTGACCTCCTGTCCTGACCTCCTATCCCGACCTCCTATCCCGACCTCCTATCCTGTCCTCCTATTTTGACCTTCTATCCCGACCTCCTATCACATCCTCCTATCCCGTCCTCCTTTCTCGTCCTCATTTCCCTACCTCCTATCCCGTCCTCCTATCCCTTCCTCCTATCCCTTCCTCCTATCCCGACTTCCTATCCCATCATCCTATCCCGTCTTCCTATCCCGTCCTCCTATCTCGTCCTCCTATCCCGTCCTCCTATCTCGTCCTCCTATCTCGACCTCCTATCTCGACCTCCTATCCAGACCATCCCGTCCTCCTATCCCAACCTCCTATCCTGACCTCCCACCGCGTCCTCATATCACGACCTGTAATATGTGTACCAGGTATTGAAATATCTCCAGTCGTACGGATATTATGTGAGAACATACATTTCCCATTGATTTGCATGGGACTTTAAACAAAAACCCTGACACTCACAAAGAGGGGGTAATTAAGGGTTCAATTAACTATCCTATATTTTAGGTGGACATATAAGTAACATGTGACCAAGTATTATCGAAATATCTCCAGCTGTTTGGAAGTTATGCTGTAACATTTATTTCCCATTGACTTGTATGGGACTTTAAACATAAACCCCGCCCCTGGCAAATAGGGGTGAGAAAGGGTTAAATCACTTATCCTATGTTTGTTGTTGACAAGTAACATGTGTGCCAAGTTTCATGTTAACATCTTTAGCCGTTTGGAAGTTTTTGTGGAACATACATACACACACACACACACGTTGAGTTATATATATATATATATATATATATATATATATATATATATATATATATATATTTATTTATATATATGTGTGTGTGTGTGTGTGTGTGCTTTTACATTTCTTCCCTCGCGTATAGAACTGTGGAACAAGGTTGGTGACATCACACATGTGACATCACAAGGGATCATCTATACCTTTGCCTTTCTTATAATCAGACACCAAAGAAGACAAGAAATCTTTAAGAAAGAAGAAGAGAATGAGGAGTAAAATTTCATGGATCAGAGGGAGGATAGCCAGGAACAGCCAAATACAACCAACAAACCAAGAAGAAGAAGACTGGTTCTTAGCATACCTGCATTCATGAAAACATTCAGCAAAGAGGAGTTGAAAGGGGTAATCCAGGGTGAGAAAATCAGAGCTGATTTCTTCTAAAAACTGCACCGCCTCTGTCCTTATGTTGTGTGTGATATAGCAGCTCAGGTCTTGAAAAGTGAATGGAGAAAACGTGTAATACTACATACAACATGAGGACAGGTATGGTGCTGTTTTCAGAAACAAATTGCTCTGTTTTCTATTCCCTTTTAACAAACTCCTAGGATCCAGCAACATTCATCTGATGGACGGCACAGGTAGGACACAATGTTTTTCTATACATTACTCACTATTAACACCAGATTCATGTAACTGACACAATCATTTCAATGGCCTCAGTGCTGAACTTCTAGACACATGGGGGAGATTTATCAAATCCTATGTACAGGAAGAGTATCATCTTTCATCCTTTAGAGATTTTGGGGGAGATTTATCAAAACCTATGTACAGGAAGAGTATCATGTTTCATCCTTTAGAGATTTTGGGGGAGATTTATCAAAACCTGTGCACAGGAAGAGTGGTGCAGTTGCCCATAGCAACCAATCAGCTCGCTTCTTTCATTTTTAAAGAGGCCTGTGAAAAATGAAAGAAGTGATCTGATTGGTTGCTATGGGCAACTGGAGAACTTTTCCTCTGGACAGGTTTTGATAAATCTCCTCCTTTATCTTTTAGAGGCCTTTTGAAAAATGAAAGAAGCTATTTGATTGGTTATATGGGCAACTGCACCACTCTTACGCTGCACAGATTTTGATAAATCTCCCCCACTGAGTCTCTAGGTCCCTCCAACTGACCTCTATATATTGGTTTAATCATGCAGTGATAAGAAC
Organism: Hyla sarda; assembly: GCF_029499605.1. Classification (NCBI taxonomy): domain Eukaryota; kingdom Metazoa; phylum Chordata; class Amphibia; order Anura; family Hylidae; genus Hyla; species Hyla sarda. The sequence continues at coordinate 491,496,589 of NC_079189.1, forward strand.
ATTTCACTTAAATTTCAGGTTAGGATGGCTAACTAATGCCACGATGTCCTTATCAGTAAAGGATTCCTATCCCCTCTCCCCCTAACGTTATATCATTTATTTTACTTCGCATTACAATAAAAGCATTACCATAGAATTCAGGTGCTTAGGACGAGATAATTGTTAAGAACTTGAGAGAAGATGAAAACCAATGTATAATGGAGGCAGGGCTGCCCTCACACACACACTATGGGGGGGATTTATCAAAACCTGTCCAGGGGAAAAGTTGTTCAGTTGCCCATAGCAACCAATCAGTTCGCTTCTTTCATTTCTAACAAGGCCTCTGCAAAATGAAAGAAGTGATCTGATTGGTCGCTATGGGCAACTGGGCAACTTTTCCTGTGGACAGGTTTTGATAAATCTCCCCCTATTAGATCTATGGGAGCTGCTTAAAATGAAATTATGTATTGTTTATGTCTGGGTCGAATCTTCTTTAGATCTGGGAGAAATCTGTGCTCCAATGTACTATTATGGATATTGCAATGATGGAACATAAATTACATGTTTTTTTAACTACTCTAGGTACCCTGGATAAGTGAATTCTTGATTTTTTTTTTTGTGATATATCCCCTGAATGAGTGCTGCCTAGTTCTTTGATTCATGTCTTTTGTTTACTTTAAAAAAAAAAAAAGGGTTGAATTTAATAGTTAAAGGGGTACTCCACCCCTAGACATCTTAGCCCCTATCCAAAGGATAGGGAAAAGATGTCTGATCACGGGAGTCCCGCCGCTGGGGACCCCCGCAATATAGCACGCAGCACCCACCTGTTACTGCTCCAGAAGCGCTCGAGGGTCTGGCTCCCGACCACGGGGACGGAATATCGTGATGTCACGACTCCGCCCCCGTGTGACGTCATGCCCAGCCCCCTCAATGCAAGTCTATGGGAGGAGGCGTGACAGGGGGCGTGACAGCATGTATACCAGCGGCGGGACCTCCGCGATCAGACATCTTATCCCCTATCCTTTGGATAGGGGATAAGATGTCTAGGGGTGGAGTACCCCTTTAATAATGGCAAAACTGTTCCTAAGGGTACATTCACACTACGTTTTGCACTGTTGTGGCATGGATTTAGTAAGAAAAGTTCAATACTGTTTGCTGGTATACGTGCTGGAAGCATGCCTCAGTGTGAGCACAAGAAGCCAGTAAGAAGACTGCCCTTATTGTAAACCAGTATCATGGTAGTACATATTGGCCCTCATTTACTAATTTCCAATTTTTTCTTTATCTTTTCCGTTTTCCCTTCTATGCATGAATGTGCTTTTCACAACTTTTGGTGCATCCAAATAACCAAACAAAAGAGGTTTTAATCCATTTCACCTCTTATTTCTAAGTAAAAGTTTACAGGGGGAAAAGGTGCAAAAACAGATCAGATAATATTATAAATTACCCAAATTATGAAAAAGGAGAGGCAAGGTCCACATTTGGATTAATAGTGTGGATAGAAGATTTATTCATTTATTCATCCAGATGATATCAAATCTTCTATCTATGAACCTGTTCAAGGGTCTGCATTGGGTTTCAACTTAAATCCAGAAGTGTGAGCTGCTGGAAGGGACTTTATTTTGTGCGAACTTGGCGAGAAGTACTGGTTGCTTGATCTTGGTCCCCCCAATGTGAAATCAGTCAAATGCATTCTGCACATCCCCCCTCTATTTTTCATACTCTTTCCTTACCATATCTTTCACTCCCCTGTGTTTTGAGGAAATAGGAGAAGGGAGTGCTTACATACAATGCCTTGGCTCAACTGTGTTGTGTGAACTGTGTCCCTCCATATATACCAGGTGAGTTCTTCTACATAAATGGCATTACTGACTGTTTAGATGAGCGCTGCCCATTTGGAATTCTTTTCTTACATAATGAACAGAGTCATGTCCTCCTGGGTCTATTTACTGGGGGGGGGGGTATTCATCACAAGTGGTGTAGGTGAACGTCTTTTTACCTCATTAAATCATGTGGTGGAACCTGGCTGGTGTAGATTTGCGCATGTCAAGGGTGCAACAAAAGATGCGACAAACTAGAAAAGTTGCACTTTTGATATCACATGAAATCGCGACTTTGTATGTTCTTTTTGAAAAAGCTTCTTAAACTAGTTTTCTACACAGGTTATTTTCTGGTGGCTTTTGGAAAACTGCCAGTGCAGTTTTTCAGCCAAAGTCAGAAGTGAATCCATAAGAACGGAAAAATATAAGTATTTTCTTTATATTTCCTATTCTTTTTGAATCCACTTCTGACTTTGGCTCAAAACCTATGCGGAAACTTAGACTAAGGCTAGAATTCCACTAAGGGGGGGGGGGACATCCATTGTTTTTTTTCTGTGAAATAACGCTGTGGCAAGATGTTAGCTGAAAGTCAATAAGGAACTGAAAATGCCATTTTTAATCCTTTTGGTGTTTTTTGTCTTTTTTGGGCTCAGTGGACGATTTTTAAAAAACCTGACAGGCAGGACATGCTGGGATTGTAGTGCTGACTGTATCTAGCAGGGAACAAGGGGCTCAATAATAATGTGATAAAAATATATATTTAATAAAATTCAGCACTATAATTAATAGATAACTTGAACTGCGAACAGTTATCAAACAGCACAATATACATGTTTGATAACTGTCTGCGGGTACCACCGATCCTGCATCATATATCTATAAATTTTCTTCCTTAATTGTATTAAATATAAATATTTATTACATTATTATTGAGCCTCTCAGCCCTGCTCACTTCTGCATCACTCCCTACTAGATAAAGTCAGCAACAAGGATGTTGCTAGGTCTCCAAAAGACCCAGGGCTTGAGCCCAGTGGTGTCTCTAGCTTTTTTTTTTGTTGGGAGGGGCACACTGGGGGGCCAGGACAAGTAGGAGAACAATTGAAACAACACTACATTTACACATGTATGTTAAGAAATGCTGCGATACTCCATCCAATACCTACATTCACAACATAAAAGGAAAACCCTGCTGTGGGTTTAAAAATGACACAATCACGGACCCTCAAGTTTTTCCCAAGTTAGTGGAGGATGGTTGGTTAGTAGGTAGAAAATCCACAGGAGATTATACACACACAGATCAGCTGCATGAAATCCGCCAATGCTTTTAGTGAGCAAAGCGATTCTAGGATTAGATTTTTTTTTTGTGACATATTGTCCTTTATATTAGTTGCAAATTCTTGTTGATACATGCAGCAGTTTTTGTGAAAATATTGTGAAAATTTGGAAGATTTCAGCCATTTTTTAAAATATGCTTTTTTTTTTTATAGTCTATAGTTTGTGTGGCCATGACTTTGCGTTTTTATGTAGGTTTTTTTGTTTTGTTTTAAATATTGTTTACTGTGCAGTATAACATCATTTTAAAGTAAAAGTCATTATGAATGTGTTAATACCTATAATGCATGTTTTTTTATTATATTATATATTATTTTATAATATAGGGCTTTATTAGAAAATGGGCATTTATAAAAAAAAAATGTTAACAGAATTTATTGAAAAACATTTTATTTTATCATCTGTTATACTACACAGCAGTACAACTTTACTGCAGTATGGTAGAACTGTTAACATACTCTGACAGTTCGCCTGTATGATCCAGGCTAGGAATGGACTTACAGGTTTCTGTACTGAGAAGACAGGAAGCCATCCATCCACTGGCTTTCTGTTGCCATGGTAACCAGCCAGGTCCCATTGACAATCTTGGGGGAATGTGAACAGTTTTTCCTGGAATGAATGGAGCCTACCCCTCTATGCACAGCCATCGCTTTAATCATTATCTGTGGGACTAGTGGACATTTCTGGGAGCGTACCTTTACACCCTGCATTTTCAAATGAATAAACCAGTGTCTCTTGAGGAATAACATAACAGAAAATTTGACTTCACTTTTTAAACTTATGTTGATAAACAAGTATTGGGTGCAAAATGTGTAATTTTCCCTTACGCTGCTATTCTTTTTATAATCCAAAACTTTTTGGGCAGGTAGTCCGATGACTTGGCCATCTTAAAAATTTCTGACATTGCAATCTTTATAATTATTATTATCTTTATTATTATCTTTATAATTATTAGGTTCAGGTCATCAGGTTATTTTGCCACTTTAGAGCAGTAGGAATGTAGGACTGTTTCAAAATAACATGCTGGAGGCTCAAATTGTGGCTTTTCTTAGAGGGCAATGTAAGTAAATAGGGGGCCATAGCTATAGAGGATAAGCTATTTTAAGGGTAAACTCTAGAAGTGAAGAAATAGGAGGAGATTTATCAAACCTGTTGACAGGAAAAGTTGCCTAGATGTCCATAGCAACCAATCAGATAGCTTCTTTCATTTTGAAAAGGCCTTGTCAAAAATATAAGAAGGGATCTGATTGGTTGTTATGGGGAATCGGGCCACCTTTCCTCTGTACAGGTTTTGAAAAATCTCCTTCATAGTGTTTAGGCAATTAGGTAGCTGTAAGATACTTTAGCACAAGCAGTTAAGTTATTATTGTATTTGATAGTTTATGTATAAGATTATATATAAAACAGGCAGAAGAGTTAAAAGAAAGGCTCACTATGAGGGGTTACCCAATAAATATCATCGAAAAGGCATACAAAAAAGCAGAAATTAAAAACAGGGACGAATTGCTAACTCCTAAACATCAAACGAGGAAAAAACATCAACAGAATAAAAAACACATAGTTTTTTCCTTTGCCAACTCTCCAATCAACCATCTGATCAGGAAAAGCATATTTGATAACTGGTTCTATTTCGAAAATGATGAAGAATTGGAAGATGAAACAAAGGAAAAACCAGTCATTACTTTTAGAAAATCTACTACTATAGGAGACATAATTAAAAAGCATAATAAAAAGTGCCAAGGTGAGGGTGACCGCTGGCTGACAAGAATGACACCAAAAGGAAATTTCCCTTGCAGGCATTGCAATTTTTGTAGATTTAACCTGTCTAAAAGATACTTTTCTATAGGCGGTGTCAATATTTTTGTCAATCAGCTCATCACCTGTCAATCCACTCACATAGTGTATTGCCTAATATGTCCTTGTAAGAAATTTTACATAGGAAAAACTAAGCGCAAATTGAATGCACGTGTGAGAGAACATCTCTATTCGCTCCGATCAGGCAAGGGGTCGCCTCGCTTTATCACCCATATGAATGAATGTAATGGCGGTAATAGCGAGGGTCTCAAATTTGCCGGTCTCGAAAGAAAGGAGAATATTTCCGCGGGCACAGATAAACACGCCTACCTATTACGCCGGGAGGCATTCTGGATCATTAGGCTTAAAGCTATGGGCCCGACGGGAATGAACGACAAACAAGATCTGTCAGCTTTTCTTTGAATCGGCTACCTTTGCAAGGTGGTTTCGTTTTAAGTATTTGACATATACTGTTGTTTAAAAAAAAAAAAGGTTTGTGTTTTTTTATTGTATGCGCTATATGTATGTGTTTACGGTCACCACGCCCCCTACCTTTTTCAAGACTGTATAAATACTTACCCACCTGAGTAGGTAGGCGTACAACTTATTGGCCGGAAGAAGCCTCAAGCCATGACGCGAAACTAGTCACCTCTGGTGGTGTGCCCCCGCGTCTTGAGAGCGGCTGCTCTAGCTCCCCACGAGAAGTGACCGTATTTTATGTTCCACTTTGCCGGTGTGAATAAAGGACGATAATTTATATTCTGCTACTGGATGGTGAGTGCGACTTCTTTTCTCTTCGTATAAACACAGCAATGTAGGATAGACCTTTTCCTTCCATGTCTATTTATTAAGAAGGGCCTTTATATAAAGGCATCCTCTGGGACACTCTATTGACAATTTAACCTAAATTGTTCTCTTAAGGCAGTTTAATTATATAGCCACATTAGAAATGTATACATGTAGGATGGTTTGAATTGGGAAAATAGGTAAAGGACAAGGAATATATGAAAAGATGGCAGTATATGGCAACTTTACTGCTTTTTTGTTGTTGTTTTTTTTAAGCAAAAGAGGAGCATATAATTGTTAAAAAAGGCTATTTTTGGAGATGGACAGGCAGGCTTGAAGGGGAGAAGGTAGGCCTGTATTTTGAACTTAAAAACTTAAATGGGTTTTTAGGTTCAAAATGTGTAATTTTCTCTTATGCTGCCATCTTTCTAATTTTGAATTTTGAGGTTTCAGGTCATCAGATTGTTTTGTGACTTTAGAGCAGTATCAATGCAGGACTGTTTAGAGAGGGTATGTTGGAGGCTCAAATTGTGGGTTTTCTTAGAGGACAATGTAAGTAAATAGGGGGGCCATAGCTATAGAGGATAAGCTATTTCATTGATAAACGCTAGAAGGGAAGAGATAGGGGGAGATTTATCAAAACCTTTTGACAGGAAAAGTTGCCTAGATGTCCATAGCAACCAATCAGATAGCTTCTTTCATTTTGCAAAGGCCTTGTCAAAAATATAACAAGTGATCTGATTGGTTGCTATGGGGAACTAGGCAACCTTTCTTCTGCACCGGTTTTAACAAATCTCCTTGATAGCCTTTAGGCAATTAGGTAGCTAAAAGATTCTTTAGCACAAGCAATTAAGTTATTGTTTTATTTGATAGTTCATGTATAAGATTTCTTACCCACCTCTGTCTATTGTGAGCTTGTGTAATGTTTCAGTGAGGGACTTGGGCCTATTAGTTTTGTTATAGTGGTGTGAATAGTCGAGCTTTTACCAGATGCATCACAAACCTCACTTGTTCACAATGTCTGGTTTTTAAGAGTAAATAAAGGGCAAACATTTTTACCCACTATCTTCTAAAAAAGGTTAGGTCCCTCTGTCGTCTGTTTCTGTCATTATAAAATTGAATGCAATGTAGGATAGACCTTTTCCTTCCATGTCTATTTATTAAGAAGGGCCTTTATATAAGGACATCCTCTGGGACACTCTACTGACAATTTAACCTCCATTGTTCTCTTAAGGTAGTTTAACTATATAGCCACATTAGAAATGTATGCATGTAGGATGATTTGAATTGGGAAATTAGGTAAAGGACAACAAATATATGAAAAGATGGCAGTATATGGCAACTTTACTTTTTTTTTTTTTTTTTTAAGCAAAAGAGGAGCATATAATTGTTTAAAAAGGATATTTTTGGAGATGGACAGGCAGGCTTGATGGGGAGGAGGTAGGCCTGTATTTTGAACTTAAAAACTTAAATGGGTTTTTGGGTTCAAAATGTGTAAATTTCTCATATGCTGCTATCTTTATAATTTTGAATTTTGAGGTTCAGGTCATCGGATTGTTTTGTGACTTTAGAGCAGTATCAATGTTGGACTGTTTAGAGAGGATATGTTGGAGGCTCAAATTGTGGGTTTTCTTAGAGGACAATGTAAGTAAATAGGGGGGCCATAGCTATAGAGGATAAGCTATTTCAAGGGTAAACCCTAGAAGTGAAGAGATAGGGGGATATTTATCAAAACCTTTTGACAGGAAAAGTTGCCTAGATGTCCATAGCAACCAATCAGATAGCTTCTTTCATTTTGCAAAGGCCTTGTCAAAAATATAAGAAGTGATCTGATTGGTTGCTATGGGGAACTGGGCAACCTTTCCTCTGCACAGGTTTTGACAAATCTCCTTGATAGTCTTTAGGCAATTAGGTAGCTATAAGATTCTTTAGCACAAGCATTTAAGTTATTATTGTATTTAATAGTTCATGTATAAGATTTCTTACCCACCCCTGTCTATTGTGAGCATGTGTAATGTTTCAGTGAGGGACTTGGGCCTATTAGTTTTGTTATAGTGGTGTGAATAGTTGGGCTTTTACCAGATGCATCACTAACCTCACTTGTACACGGTGTCTGGTTTTTAAGAGTAAATAAAGGCCAAACATTTTTACCCACTATCTTCTAAAAAAGGTTAGGTCCCTCTGTCGTCTGTTTCTGTCATTATAAAATTGAAGGCAATGTAGGATAGACCTTTTCCTTCCATGTCTATTTATTAAGAAGGGCCTTTATATAAGGGCATCCTCTGGGAAACTCTACTGACAATTTAACCTCCATTGTTCTCTTAAGGTAGTTTAACTATATAGCCACATTAGAAATGTATGCATGTAGGATGATTTGAATTGGGAAATTAGGTAAAGAACAACAAATATATGAAAAGATGGCAGTATATGGCAACTTTACTTTTTCTTTTAAAGCAAAAGAGGAGCATATAATTGTTTAAAAAGGATATTTTTGGAGATGGACAGGCAGGCTTGATGGGGAGGAGGTAGGCCTGTATTTTGAACTTAAAAACTTAAATGGGTTTTTGGGTTCAAAATGTGTAATTTTCTCATATGCTGCCATCTTTATAATTTTGAATTTTGAGGTCTCAGGTCATCAGATTGTTTTGTGACTTTAGAGCAGTATCAATGCAGGACTATTTAGAGAGGGTATGTTGGAGGCTCAAATTGTGGGTTTTCTTAGAGGACAATGTAAGTAAATAGGGGGGCCATAGCTATAGAGGAGAAGCTATTTCATTGATAAACGCTAGAAGGGAAGAGATAGGGGGAGATTTATCAAAACCTTTTGACAGGAAAAGTTGCCTAGATGTCCATAGCAACCAATCAGATAGCTTCTTTCATTTTGCAAAGGCCTTGTCAAAAATATAACAAGTGATCTGATTGGTTGCTATGGGGAACTGGGCAACCTTTCTTCTGCTCGGTTTTAACAAATCTCCTTGATAGCCTTTAGGCAATTAGGTAGCTAAAAGATTCTTTAGCACAAGCAATTAAGTTATTGTTTTATTTGATAGTTCATGTATAAGATTTCTTACCCACCTCTGTCTATTGTGAGCTTGTGTAATGTTTCAATGAGGGACTTAGGCCTATTAGTTGTGTTATAGTGGTGTGAATAGTTGGGCTTTTACCAGATGCATCACAAACCTCACTTGTTCACGATGTCTGGTTTTTAAGAGTAAATAAAGGCCAAACATTTTTACCCACTATCTTCTAAAAAAAAGGTTAGGTCCCTCTGTCGTCTGTTTCTGTCATTATAAAATTGAATGCAATGTAGGAAAGACCTTTTCCTTCCATGTCTATTTATTAAGAAGGGCCTTTATATAAGGGCATCCTCTGAGACACTATATTCAGACAATTTAACCTCCATTAATCTCTTAAGGTAGTTTAACTATATAGCCACATTAGAAATTTATGCATGTAGGATGGTTTGAATTGGGAAAATAGGTAAATGACAACAAATATATGAAAAGATGGCAGTATATGGCAATTTTACTGTTTTTTTTTTTTAAAGCAAAAGAGAATCATATAATTGTTTATAAAGGCTATTTTTGGAGATGGACAGGCAGGCTTGATGGGGAGGAGGTAGGCCTGTGTTTTGAACTTAAAAACTTAAATGGGTTTTTGGGTTCAAAATGTGTAATTTTCTCATATGCTGCCATCTTTATAATTTTGAATTTTGAGGTTCAGGTCATCGGATTGTTTTGTGACATTAGAGGAGTATCAATGTTGGACTGTTTAGATAGGATATATTGAAGGCTCAAATTGTGGGTTTTCTTAGAGGACAATCTAAGTAAATAGGGGGGCCATAGCTATAGAGGATTAGCTATTTCAAGGGTAAATGCTAGAAGTGAAGAGATAGGGGGAGATTTATCAAAACCTTTTGACAGGAAAAGTTGCCTAGATGTCCATAGCAACCCATCAGATAGCTTCTTTCATTTTGCAATGGCCTTGTTAAAAATATAAGACGGGATCTGATTGGTTGCTATGGGGAACTGGGCAACCTTTCCTCTGCACAGGTTTTGACAAATCTCCCTGATAGTTTTTAGGCAATTAGGTAGCTATAAGATTCTTTAGCACAAGCAATTAAGTTATTGTTTTATTTGATAGTTCATGTATAAGATTTCTTACCCACCTCTGTCTATTGTGAGCTTGTGTGATGTTTCAATGAGGGACTTGGGCCTATTAGTTTTTTTATAGTGGTGTGAATAGTTGGGCTTTCACCAGATGCATCACAAACCTCACTTGTGCACGATGTCTGGTTTTTAAGAGTAAATAAAGGCCAAACATTTTTACCCACTATCTTCTAAAAAAGGTTAGGTCCCTCTATCGTCTGTTTCTGTCATTATAAAATTGAATGCAATGTAGGATAGACCTTTTCCTTCCATGTCTATTTATTAAGAAGGGCCCTTATATAAGGACATTCTCTGGGACATTGTACTGACAATTTAACCTCCATTGTTCTCTTAAGGTAGTTTAACTATATAGCCACATTAGAAATGTATGCATGTAGGATGATTTGAATTGGGAAATTAGGTAAAGAACAACAAATATATGAAAAGATGGCAGTATATGGCAACTTTACTTTTTTTTTTAAAGCAAAAGAGGAGCATATAATTGTTTAAAAAGGATATTTTTGGAGATGGACAGGCAGGCTTGATGGGGAGGAGGTAGGCCTGTATTTTGAACTTAAATGGGTTTTTGGGTTCAAAATGTGTAATTTTCTCATATGCTGCCATCTTTATAATTTAGAATTTTGAGGTTTCAGGTCATCAGATTGTTTTGTGACTTTAGAGCAGTATCAATGCAGGACTATTTAGAGAGGGTATGTTGAAGGCTCAAATTGTGGGTTTTCTTAGAGGACAATGTAAGTAAATAGGGGGGCCATAGCTATAGAGAATAAGCTATTTCATTGATAAACGCTAGAAGTGAAGAGATAGGGGGAGATTTATCAAAAGCTTTTGACAGGAAAAGTTGCCTAGATGTCCATAGCAACCAATCAGATAGCTTCTTTCATTTTGCAAAGGCCTTGTCAAAAATATAACAAATGATCTGATTGGTTGCTATGGGGAACTAGGCAACCTTTCTTCTGCACCGGTTTTAACAAATCTCCTTGATAGCCTTTAGGCAATTAGGTAGCTAAAAGATTCTTTAGCACAAGCAATTAAGTTATTGTTTTATTTGATAGTTCATGTATAAGATTTCTTACCCACCTATGTCTATTGTGAGCTTGTGTAATGTTTCAATGAGGGACTTAGGCCTATTAGTTGTGTTATAGTGGTGTGAATAGTTGGGCTTTTACCAGATGCATCACAAACCTCACTTGTTCACATTTTCTGGTTTTTAAGAGTAAATAAAGGCCAAACATTTTTACCCACTATCTTCTAAAAAAAAGGTTAGGTCCCTCTGTCGTCTGTTTCTGTCATTATAAAATTAAATGCAATGTAGGAAAGACCTTTTCCTTCCATTTCTATTTATTAAGAAGAGCCTTTATATAAGGGCATCCTCTGAGACACTATATTCAGACAATTTAACCTCCATTAATCTCTTAAGGTAGTTTAACTATACAGCCACATTAGAAATGTATGCATGTAGGATGGTTTGAATTGGGAAAATAGGTAAATGACAACAAATATATGAAAAGATGGCAGTATATGGCAATTTTACTGTTTTTTTTTTTTAAAGCAAAAGAGGATCATATAATTGTTTAAAAAGGCTATTTTTGGAGATGGACAGGCAGGCTTGATGGGGAGGAGGTAGGCCTGTGTTTTGAACTTAAAAACTTAAATGGCTTTTTGGGTTCAAAATGTGTAATTTTCCCATATGCTGCCATCTTTATAATTTTGAATTTTGAGGTTCAGGTCATCGGATTGTTTTGTGACATTAGAGGAGTATCAATGTTGGACTGTTTAGATAGGATATATTGGAGGCTCAAATTGTGGGTTTTCTTAGAGGACAATGTAAGTAAATAGGGGGGCCATAGCTATAGAGGATTAGCTATTTCAAGGGTAAATGCTAGAAGTGAAGAGATAGGGGGAGATTTATCAAAACCTTTTGACAGGAAAAGTTGCCTAGATGTCCATAGCAACCCATCAGATAGCTTCTTTCATTTTGCAAAGGCCTTGTTAAAAAAATAAGACGGGATCTGATTGGTTGCTATGGGGAACTGGGCAACCTTTCCTCTGCACAGGTTTTGACAAATCTCCCTGATAGTTTTTAGGCAATTAGGTAGCTATAAGATTCTTTAGCACAAGCAATTAAGTTATTGTTTTATTTGATAGTTCATGTATAAGATTTCTTACCCACCTCTGTCTATTGTGAGCTTGTGTAATGTTTCAATGAGGGACTTGGGCCTATTAGTTTTTTTATAGTGGTGTGAATAGTTGGGCTTTTACCAGATGCATCACAAACCTCACTTGTGCACGATGTCTGGTTTTTAAGAGTAAATAAAGGCCAAACATTTTTACCCACTATCTTCTAAAAAAGGTTAGGTCCCTCTATCATCTGTTTCTGTCATTATAAAATTGAATGCAATGTAGGATAGACCTTTTCCTTCCATGTCTATTTATTAAGAAGGGCCCTTATATAAGGACATTCTCTGGGACATTGTACTGACAATTTAACCTCCATTGTTCTCTTAAGGTAGTTTAACTATATAGCCACATTAAAAATGTATGCATGTAGGATGGTTTGAATTGGGAAAAAAGGTAAAGAACAACAAATATATGAAAAGATGGCAGTATATGGCAAATTTACTGTTTTTTCTTTTAAAGCAAAAGAGGAGCATATAATTGTTTAAAAAGGATATTTTTGGAGATGGACAGGCAGGCTTGATGGGGTGGAGGTAGGCCTGTATTTTGAACTTAAAAACTTAAATGGGTTTTTGGGTTCAAAATGTGTAATTTTCTCATATGCTGCCATCTTTATAATTTTGAATTTTGAGGTTCAGGTCATCGGATTGTTTTGTGACATTAGAGCAGTATCAATGTTGGACTATTTAGATAGGATATGTTGGAGGCTCAAATTGTGGGTTTTCTTAGAGGACAATGTAAGTAAATAGGGGGGCCATAGCTATAGAGGATAAGCTATTTCAAGGGTAAACCCTAGAAGTGAAGAGATAGGGGGATATTTATCAAAACCTTTTGACAGGAAAAGTTGCCTAGATGTCCATAGCAACCAATCAGATAGCTTTTTTCATTTTGCAAAGGCCTTGTCAAAAATATAAGAAGTGATCTGATTGGTTGCTATGGGGGAACTGGGCAACCTTTCCTCTGCAAAGGTTTTGACAAATCTCCTTGAAAGTCTTTAGGCAATTAGGTAGCTATAAGATTCTTTAGCACAAGCATTTAAGTTATTATTGTATTTGATAGTTCATGTATAAGATTTCTTACCCACCCATATTTCTTACCCACCCCTGTCTATTGTGAGCTTGTGTAATGTTTCAGTGAGGGACTTGGGCCTATTAGTTTTGTTATAGTGGTGTGAATAGTTGGGCTTTTACCAGATGCATCACAAACCTCACTTGTGCACGATGTCTGGTTTTTAAGAGTAAATAAAGGCCAAACATTTTTACCCACTATCTTCTAAAAATTTTTAGGTCCCTCTGTCGTCTGTTTCTGTCATTATAAAATTGAATGCAATGTAGGATAGACCTTTTCCTTCCATGTCTATTTATTAAGAAGGGCCTTTATATAAGGGCATCCTCTGGGACACTCTACTGACAATTTAACCTCCATTAATCTCTTAAGGTAGTTTAACTATATAGCCACATTAGAAATGTATGCATGTAGGATGAATTGAATTGGGAAATTAGGTAAAGGACAACAAATATATGAAAAGATGGCAGTATATGGCAACTTTACTTTTTTTTTTATAAAGCAAAAGAGGAGCATATAATTGTTTAAAAAGGATATTTTTGGAGATGGACAGGCAGGCTTGATGGGGAGGAGGTAGGCCTTTATTTTGAAATTAAAAACTTAAATGGGTTTTTGGGTTCAAAATGTGTAATTTTCTCATATGCTGCCTCTTTATAATTTTGAATTTTGAGGTTCAGGTCATCGGATTGTTTTGTGACATTAGAGCAGTATCAAAGTTGGACTGTTTAGATAGGATATGTTGGAGGCTCAAATTGTGGGTTTTCTTAGAGGACAATGTAAGTAAATAGGGGGGCCATAGCTATAGAGGATAAGCTATTTCAAGGGTAAACCCTAGAAGTGAAGAAATAGGGGGAGATTTATCAAAACCTTTTGACAGGAAAAGTTGCCTAGATGTCCATAGCAACCAATCAGATAGCTTCTTTCATTTTGCAAAGGCCTTGTCAAAAATATAAGAAGTGATCTGATTGGTTGCTATGGGGGAACTGGGCAACCTTTCTTCTGCACAGGTTTTGACAAATCTCCTTGATAGTCTTTAGGCAATTAGGTAACTATAAGATTCTTTAGCACAAGCATTTAAGTTATTATTGTATTTGATAGTTCATGTATAAGATTTCTTACCCACCCCTGTCTATTGTGAGATTGTGTAATGTTTCAGTGAGGGACTTGGGCCTATTAGTTTCGTTATAGTGGTGTGAATAGTTGGGCTTTTACCAGATGCATCACTAACCTCACTTGTGCACGGTGTCTGGTTTTTAAGAGTAAATAAAGGCCAAACATTTTTACCCACTATCTTCTAAAAAAGGTTAGGTCCCTCTGTCGTCTGTTTCTGTCATTATAAAATTGAATGCAATGTAGGATAGACCTTTTCCTTCCATGTCTATTTATTAAGAAGGGCCTTTATATAAGGGCATCCTCTGGGACACTCTACTGACAATTTAACCTCCATTGTTCTCTTAAGGTAGTTTAACTATATAGCCACATTAGAAATGTATGCATGTAGGATGGTTTGAATTGGGAAAATAGGTAAATGACAACAAATAAATGAAAAGATGGCAGTATATGGCAATTTTACTGTTTGGTTTTTTTTAAAGCAAAAGAGGATCATATAATTGTTTAAAAAGGCTATTTTTGGAGATGGACAGGCAGGCTTGATGGGGAGGAGGTAGGCCTGTGTTTTGAACTTAAAAACTTTAATGGGTTTTTGGGTTCAAAATGTGTAATTTTCTCATATGCTGCCATCTTTATAATTTTGAATTTTGAGGTTCAGGTCATCGGATTATTTTGTGACATTAGAAGAGTATCAATGTTGGACTGTTTAGATAGGATATATTGGAGGCTCAAATTGTGGGTTTTCTTAGAGGACAATGTAAGTAAATAGGGGGGCCATAGCTATAGAGGATAAGCTATTTCAAGGGTAAACGCTAGAAGTGAAGAAATAGGGGGAGATTTATCAAAATCTTTTGACAGGAAAAGTTGCCTAGATGTCCATAGCAACCCATCAGATAGCTTCTTTCATTTTGCAAAGGCCTTGTTAAAAATATAAGACGGGATCTGATTGGTTGCTATGGGGAACTGGGCAACCTTTCCTCTGCACAGGTTTTGACAAATCTCCCTGATAGTTTTTAGGCAATTAGGTAGCTATAAGATTCTTTAGCACAAGCAATGAAGTTATTGTTTTATTTGATAGTTCATGTATAAGATTTCTTACCCACCTCTGTCTATTGTGAGCTTGTGTGATGTTTCAATAAGGGACTTGGGCCTATTAGTTTTTTTTATAGTGGTGTGAATAGTTGGGCTTTTACCAGATGCATCACAAACCTCACTTGTGCACGATGTCTGGTTTTTAAGAGTAAATAAAGGCCAAACATTTTTACCCACTATCTTCTAAAAAAGGTTAGGTCCCTCTATCGTCTGTTTCTGTCATTATAAAATTGAATGCAATGTAGGATAGACCTTTTCCTTCCATGTCTATTTATTAAGAAGGGCCTTTATATAAGGACATCCTCTGGGACACTCTACTGACAATTTAACCTCCATTGTTCTCTTACGGTTGTTTAACTATATAGCCACATTAGAAATGTATGCATGTAGGATGGTTTGAATTGGGAAAAAAGGTAAAGGACAACAAATATATGAAAAGATGGCAGTATATGGCAACTTTACTGTTTTTTTTTTCAAAGCAAAAGAGGAGCATATAATTGTTTAAAAAGGATATTTTTGGAGATGGACAGGCAGGCTTGATGGGGTGGAGGTAGGCCTGTATTTTGAACTTAAAAACTTAAATGGGTTTTTGGGTTCAAAATGTGTAATTTTCTCATATGCTGCCATCTTTATAATTTTGAATTTTGAGGTTCAGGTCATCGGATTGTTTTGTGACATTAGAGCAGTATCAATGTTGGACTGTTTAGATAGGATATATTGGAGGCTCAAATTGTGGGTTTTCTTGGAGGACAATGTAAGTAAATAGGGGGGCCATAGCTATAGAGGATAAGCTATTTCAAGGGTAAATGCTAGAAGTGAAGAGATAGGGGGAGATTTATCAAAACCTTTTGACAGGAAAAGTTGCCTAGATGTCCATAGCAACCCATCAGATAGCTTTTTTCATTTTGCAAATTCCTTGTCAAAAATATAAGAAGGGATCTGATTGATTGCTATGGGGAACTGGGCAACCTTTCCTCTGCAAAGGTTTTGACAAATCTCCTTGATAGTCTTTAGGCAATTAGGTAGCTATAAGATTCTTTAGCACAAGCATTTAAGTTATTATTGTATTTGATAGTTCATGTATAAGATTTCTTACCCACCCCTGTCTATTGTGAGCTTGTGTAATGTTTCAGTGAGGAACTTGGGCCTATTAGTTTTGTTATAGTGGTGTGAATAGTTGGGCTTTTACCAGATGCATCACTAACCTCACTGGTGCATGGTGTCTGGTTTTTAAGAGTAAATAAAGGCCAAACATTTTTACCCACTATATTCTAAAAAAGGTTAGGTCCCTCTGTCGTCTGTTTCTGTCATTATAAAATTGAATGCAATGTAGGATAGACCTTTTCCTTCCATGTCTATTTCTTAAGAAGGGCCTTTATATAAGGGCATCCTCTGGGACACTCTACTGACAATTTAACCTCCATTGTTCTCTTAAGGTAGTTTAACTATATAGCCACATTAGAAATGTATGCATGTAGGATGATTTGAATTGGGAAATTAGGTAAAGGACAACAAATATATGAAAAGATGGCAGTATATGGCAACTTTACTTTTTTTTTTATAAAGCAAAAGAGGAGCATATAATTGTTTAAAAAGGATATTTTTGGAGATGGACAGGCAGGCTTGATGGGGAGGAGGTAGGCCTGTATTTTGAACTTAAAAACTTAAATGGGTTTTTGGGTTCAAAATGTGTAATTTTCTCATATGCTGCCATCTTTATAATTTTGAATTTTGAGGTTCAGGTCATCGGATTGTTTTGTGACATTAGAGCAGTATCAATGTTGGACTGTTTAGATAGGATATGTTGGAGGCTCAAATTGTGGGTTTTCTTAGAGGACAATGTAAGTAAATAGGGGGGCCATAGCTATAGAGGATAAGCTATTTCAAGGGTAAACCCTAGAAGTGAAGAAATAGGGGGAGATTTATCAAAACCTTTTGACAGGAAAAGTTGCCTAGATGTCCATAGCAACCAATCAGATAGCTTCTTTCATTTTGCAAAGGCCTTGTCAAAAATATAAGAAGTGATCTGATTGGTTGCTATGGGGGAACTGGGCAACCTTTCTTCTGCACAGGTTTTGACAAATCTCCTTGATAGTCTTTAGGCAATAAGGTAACTATAAGATTCTTTAGCACAAGCATTTAAGTTATTATTGTATTTGATAGTTCATGTATAAGATTTCTTACCCACCCCTGTCTATTGTGAGATTGTGTAATGTTTCAGTGAGGGACTTGGGCCTATTAGTTTCGTTATAGTGGTGTGAATAGTTGGGCTTTTACCAGATGCATCACTAACCTCACTTGTGCACGGTGTCTGGTTTTTAAGAGTAAATAAAGGCCGAACATTTTTACCCACTATCTTCTAAAAAAGGTTAGGTCCCTCTGTCGTCTTTTTCTGTCATTCTAAAATTGAATGCAATGTAGGATAGACCTTTTCCTTCCATGTCTATTTATTAAGAAGGGCCTTTATATAAGGGCATCCTCTGGGACACTCTACTGACAATTTAACCTCCATTGTTCTCTTAAGGTAGTTTAACTATATAGCCACATTAGAAATGTATGCATGTAGGATGGTTTGAATTGGGAAAATAGGTAAATGACAACAAATAAATGAAAAGATGGCAGTATATGGCAATTTTACTGTTTGGTTTTTTTTAAAGCAAAAGAGGATCATATAATTGTTTAAAAAGGCTATTTTTGGAGATGGACAGGCAGGCTTGATGGGGAGGAGGTAGGCCTGTGTTTTGAACTTAAAAACTTAAATGGGTTTTTGGGTTCAAAATGTGTAATTTTCTCATATGCTGCCATCTTTTTAATTTTGAATTTTGAGGTTCAGGTCATCGGATTGTTTTGTGACATTAGAAGAGTATCAATGTTGGACTGTTTAGATAGGATATATTGGAGGCTCAAATTGTGGGTTTTCTTAGAGGACAATGTAAGTAAATAGGGGGGCCATAGCTATAGAGGATAAGCTATTTCAAGGGTAAACGCTAGAAGTGAAGAGATAGGGGGAGATTTATCAAAACCTTTTGACAGGAAAAGTTGCCTAGATGTCCATAGCAACCCATCAGATAGCTTCTTTCATTTTGCAAAGGCCTTGTTAAAAATATAAGACGGGATCTGATTGGTTGCTATGGGGAACTGGGCAACCTTTCCTCTGCACAGGTTTTGACAAATCTCCCTGATAGTTTTTAGGCAATTAGGTAGCTATAAGATTCTTTAGCACAAGCAATGAAGTTATTGTTTTATTTGATAGTTCATGTATAAGATTTCTTACCCACCTCTGTCTATTGTGAGCTTGTGTGATGTTTCAATGAGGGACTTGGGCCTATTAGTTTTTTTTATAGTGGTGTGAATAGTTGGGCTTTTACCAGATGCATCACAAACCTCACTTGTGCACGATGTCTGGTTTTTAAGAGTAAATAAAGGCCAAACATTTTTACCCACTATCTTCTAAAAAAGGTTAGGTCCCTCTATCGTCTGTTTCTGTCATTATAAAATTGAATGCAATGTAGGATAGACCTTTTCCTTCCATGTCTATTTATTAAGAAGGGCCTTTATATAAGGACATCCTCTGGGACACTCTACTGACAATTTAACCTCCATTGTTCTCTTACGGTTGTTTAACTATATAGCCACATTAGAAATGTATGCATGTAGGATGGTTTGAATTGGGAAAAAAGGTAAAGGACAACAAATATATGAAAAGATGGCAGTATATGGCAACTTTACTGTTTTTTTTTTCAAAGCAAAAGAGGAGCATATAATTGTTTAAAAACTATATTTTTGGAGATGGACAGGCAGGCTTGATGGGGTGGAGGTAGGCCTGTATTTTGAACTTAAAAACTTAAATGGGTTTTTGGGTTCAAAATGTGTAATTTTCTCATATGCTGCCATCTTTATAATTTTGAATTTTGAGGTTCAGGTCATCGGATTGTTTTGTGACATTAGAGCAGTATCAATGTTGGACTGTTTAGATAGGATATATTGGAGGCTCAAATTGTGGGTTTTCTTGGAGGACAATGTAAGTAAATAGGGGGGCCATAGCTATAGAGGATAAGCTATTTCAAGGGTAAATGCTAGAAGTGAAGAGATAGGGGGAGATTTATCAAAACCTTTTGACAGGAAAAGTTGCCTAGATGTCCATAGCAACCCATCAGATAGCTTCTTTCATTTTGCAAATTCCTTGTCAAAAATATAAGAAGGGATCTGATTGATTGCTATGGGGAACTGGGCAACCTTTCCTCTGCACAGGTTTTGACAAATCTCCCTGATAGTCTTTAGGCAATTAGGTAGCTATAAGATTCTTTAGTTCATGTATAAGATTTCTTACCCACCCCTGTCTATTGTGAGCTTGTGTAATGTTTCAGTGAGGGACTTGGGCCTATTAGTTTTGTTATAGTGGTGTGAATAGTTGGGCTTTTACCAGATGCATCACAAACCTCACTTGTGCACGATGTCTGGTTTTTAAGAGTAAATAAAGGCCAAACATTTTTACCCACTATCTTCTAAAAATTTTTAGGTCCCTCTGTCATCTGTTTCTGTCATTATAAAATTGAATGCAATGTAGGATAGACCTTTTCCTTCCATGTCTATTTATTAAGAAGGGCCTTTATATAAGGGCATCCTCTGGGACACTCTACTGACAATTTAACCTCCATTGTTCTCTTAAGGTAGTTTAACTATATAGCCACATTAGAAATGTGTGCATGTAGGATGATTTGAATTGGGAAATTAGGTAAAGGACAACAAATATATGAAAAGATGGCAGTATATGGCAACTTTACTTTTTTTTTTTTTTTTTAAAGCAAAAGAGGATCATATAATTGTTTAAAAAGGATATTTTTGGAGATGGACAGGCAGGCTTGATGGGGAGGAGGTAGGCCTGTATTTTGAACTTAAAAACTTAAATGGGTTTTTGGGTTCAAAATGTGTAATTTTCTCATATGCTGCCATCTTTATAATTTTGAATTTTGAGGTTTCAGGTCATCAGATTGTTTTGTGAATTTAGAGCAGTATCAATGCAGGACTGTTTAGAGACGGTATGTTGGAGGCTCAAATTGTGGGTTTTCTTAGAGGGCAATGTAAGTAAATAGGGGGGCCATAGCTATAAAGGATAAGCTATTTCATTGATAAACGCTAGAAGTGAAGAGATAGGGGGAGATTTATCAAAACCTTTTGACAGGAAAAGTTGCCTAGATGTCCATAGCAACCAATCAGATAGCTTCTTTCATTTTGCAAAGGCCTTGTCAAAAATATAAGAAGGGATCTGATTGGTTGCTATGGGGAACTGGGCAACCTTTCCTCTGCACAGGTTTTGACAAATCTCCTTGATAGTCTTTAGGCAATTAGGTAGCTATAAGATTCTTTGGCACAAGCATTTAAGTTATTATTGTATTTGATAGTTCATGTATAAGATTTCTTACCCATCCCTGTCTATTGTGAGCTTGTGTAATGTTTCAATGAGGAACTTGGGCCTATTAGTTTTGTTATAGAGCTGTGAATAGTTGGGCTTTAACCAGATGCATCACAAACCTCACTTGTGCACGATGTCTGGTTTTTAAGAGTAAATAAAGGCCAAACATTTTCACCCTCTATCTTCTAAAAAAGGTTAGGTCCCTCTGTCGTCTGTTTCTGTCATTATAAAATTGAATGCAATGTAGGATAGACCTTTTCCTTCCATGTCTATTTCTTAAGAAGGGCCTTTATATAAGGGCATCCTCTGGGACACTCTACTGACAATTTAACCTCCATTGTTCTCTTAAGGTAGTTTAACTATATAGCCACATTAGAAATGTATGCATGTAGGATGATTTGAATTGGGAAATTAGGTAAAGGACAACAAATATATGAAAAGATGGCAGTATATGGCAACTTTACTTTTTTTTTTTTTTTTTAAAGCAAAAGAGGAGCATATAATTGTTTAAAAAGGATATTTTTGGAGATGGACAGGCAGGCTTGATGGGGAGGAGGTAGGCCTGTATTTTGAACTTAAAAACTTAAATGGGTTTTTGGGTTCAAAATGTGTAATTTTCTCATATGCTGCCATCTTTATAATTTTGAATTTTGAGGTTCAGGTCATCGGATTGTTTTGTGACATTAGAGCAGTATCAATGTTGGACTGTTTAGATAGGATATGTTGGAGGCTCAAATTGTGGGTTTTCTTAGAGGAAAATGTAAGTAAATGGGGGGGCCATAGCTATAGAGGATAAGCTATTTCAAGGGTAAACCCTAGAAGTGAAGAAATAGGGGGAGATTTATCAAAACCTTTTGACATGAAAAGTTGAATAGATGTCCATAGCAACCAATCAAATAGCTTCTTTCATTTTGCAAAGGCCTTGTAAAAAATATAAGAAGTGATCTGATTGGTTGCTATGGGGAACTGGGCAACCTTTCCTCTGCACAGGTTTTGACAAATCTCCTTGATAGTCTTTAGGCAATTAGGTAACTATAAGATTATTTAGCACAAGCATTTAAGTTATTATTGTATTTGATAGTTCATGTATAAGATTTCTTACCCACCCCTGTCTATTGTGAGCTTGTGTAATGTTTCAGTGAGGGACTTGGGCCTATTAGTTTCGTTATAGTGGTGTGAATAGTTGGGCTTTTACCAGATGCATCACTAACCTCACTTGTGCACGGTGTCTGGTTTTTAAGAGTAAATAAAGGCCAAACATTTTTACCCACTATCTTCTAAAAAAGGTTAGGTCCCTCTGTCGTCTGTTTCTGTCATTATAAAATTGAATGCAATGTAGGATAGACCTTTTCCTTCCATGTCTATTTCTTAAGAAGGGCCTTTATATAAGGGCATCCTCTGGGACACTCTACTGACAATTTAACCTCCATTGTTCTCTTAAGGTAGTTTAACTATATAGCCACATTAGAAATGTATGCATGTAGGATGGTTTGAATTGGGAAATTAGGTAAAGGACAACAAATATATGAAAAGATGGCAGTATATGGCAACTTTACTTTTTTTTTTTTTTTTTTTTTAAAGCAAAAGAGGAGCATATAATTGTTTAAAAAGGATATTTTTGGAGATGGACAGGCAGGCTTGATGGGGAGGAGGTAGGCCTGTATTTTGAACTTAAAAACTTAAATGGGTTTTTGGGTTCAAAATGTGTAATTTTCTCATATGCTGCCATCTTTATAATTTTGAATTTTGAGGTTCAGGTCATCGGATTGTTTTGTGACATTAGAGCAGTATCAATGTTGGACTGTTTAGATAGGATATGTTGGAGGCTCAAATTGTGGGTTTTCTTAGAGGACAATGTAAGTAAATAGGGGGGCCATAGCTATAGAGGATAAGCTATTTCAAGGGTAAACCCTAGAAGTGAAGAAATAGGGGGAGATTTATCAAAACCTTTTGACATGAAAAGTTGAATAGATGTCCATAGCAACCAATCAGATAGCTTCTTTCATTTTGCAAAGGCCTTGTAAAAAATATAAGAAGTGATCTGATTGGTTGCTATGGGGAACTGGGCAACCTTTCCTCTGCACAGGTTTTGACAAATCTCCTTGATAGTCTTTAGGCAATTAAGTAACTATAAGAATATTTAGCACAAGCATTTAAGTTATTATTGTATTTGATAGTTCATGTATAAGATTTCTTACCCACCCCTGTCTATTGTGAGCTTGTGTAATGTTTCAGTGAGGGACTTGGGCCTATTAGTTTCGTTATAGTGGTGTGAATAGTTGGGCTTTTACCAGATGCATCACTAACCTCACTTGTGCACGGTGTCTGGTTTTTAAGAGTAAATAAAGGCCAAACATTTTTACCCACTATCTTCTAAAAAAGGTTAGGTCCCTCTGTCGTCTGTTTCTGTCATTATAAAATTGAATGCAATGTAGGATAGACCTTTTCCTTCCATGTCTATTTATTAAGAAGGGCCTTTATATAAGGGCATCCTCTGGGACACTCTACTGACAATTTAACCTCCATTGTTCTCTTAAGGTAGTTTAACTATATAGCCACATTAGAAATGTATGCATGTAGGATGGTTTGAATTGGGAAAATAGGTAAAGGACAACAAATATATGAAAAGATGGCAGTATATGGCAATTTTACTGTTTGGTTTTTTTTAAAGCAAAAGAGGATCATATAATTGTTTAAAAAGGCTATTTTTGGAGATGGACAGGCAGGCTTGATGGGGAGGAGGTAGGCCTGTGTTTTGAACTTAAAAACTTAAATGGGTTTTTGGGTTCAAAATGTGTAATTTTCTCATATGCTGCCATCTTTATAATTTAGAATTTTGAGGTTCAGGTCATCGGATTGTTTTGTGACATTAGAGAAGTATCAATGTTGGACTGTTTAGATAGGATATATTGGAGGCTCAAATTGTGGGTTTTCTTAGAGGACAATGTAAGTAAATAGGGGGGCCATAGCTATAGAGGATAAGCTATTTCAAGGGTAAACCCTAGAAGTGAAGAAATAGGGGGAGATTTATCAAAACCTTTTGACATGAAAAGTTGAATAGATGTCCATAGCAACCAATCAGATAGCTTCTTTCATTTTGCAAAGGCCTTGTCAAAAATATAAGAAGTGATCTGATTGGTTGCTATGGGGGAACTGGGCAACCTTTCCTCTGCACAGGTTTTGACAAATCTCCTTGATAGTCTTTAGGCAATTAGGTAGCTATAAGATTCTTTAGCACAAGCATTTAAGTTATTATTGTATTTGATAGTTCATGTATAAGATTTCTTACCCACCCCTGTCTATTGTGAGCTTGTGTAATGTTTCAGCGAGGGACTTGGGCCTATTAGTTTTGTTATAGTGGTGTGAATAGTTGGGCTTTTACCAGATGCATCACTAACCTCACTTGTGCACGGTGTCTGGTTTTTAACCCCTTCATGACCCAGCCCATTTTCACCTTCATGACCTGGGCATTTTTTGAAAATCTGACCACTGTCACTTTAAACATTAATAACTCTGGAATGCTTTTACTTATCATTCTGATTCTGAGATTGTTTTTTCGTGACATATTCTACTTTATGTTATTGGTAAAATTTCACTGATATTTGCATCCTTTCTTGGTAAAAAATCTAAAAATTTCATGAAAATTTTGAAAATTTAACATTTTTCTAACTTTGAAAGTCTCTGCTTGAAAGGAAAATGGATATTCCAAATAAATTACATATTGATTCACATATACAATATGTCTAGTTTGTGTTTGCATAAAAAAATTGACATGTTTTTACTTTTGGAAGACACCAGAGGGCTTCAAAGTTCCGCAGCAATTTTCCAATTTTTCTCAAGATTTTCAAAATCGTAATTTTTCAGGGCCCAGTTCAGGTTGGAAGTGGATTTTAAGGGTCTTCATATTAGAAATACCCCATAAATGACCCCATTATAAAAACTGCACCCCCCAAAGTATTCAAAATGACATTCAGTAAGTGTGTTAACCCTTTAGGTGTTTCACAGGAATAGCAGCAAAGTGAAGGAGAAAATTCTAAATCTTCATTTTTTACACTCGCATTTTCTTGTAGACCCAATTTTTGAATTTTTACAAGGGGTAAAAGGAGAGAAATCCCCCTAAAATTTGTAACCCAATTTCTCTCGAGTAAGGAAATACCTCATATGCGTATGTAAAGTGTTCGGCGGGCGCAGTAGAGGGCTCAGAAGGGAAGGACCGACAATGGGATTTTGGAGAGTGAGTTTTTCTGAAAGGGTTTTTGGGGGGCATGTCCCATTTAGGAAGCCCCTATGGTGCCAGAACAGTGGACCCCCCCACATGTGACCCCATTTTGGAAACTATACCCCTCATGGAATTTAATAAGGGGTGCAGTGAGCATTTACACCCCACTGGCGTTTGACAGATATTTGAAACAGTGGACTGTGCAAATCAAAAATTTTATTTTTCATTTTCACAGACCACTGTTCCAAAAATCTGTCATACACCAGTGGGGTGTAAATGCTCACTGCACCCCTTATTACATTCCGTGAGGGGTGTAGTTTCCAAAATGGGGTCACATATGGATATTTATTGTTTTGCGTTTGTCAGAACTGCTGTAACAATCAGCCACCCCTGTGCAAATCGCCTCAAATGTACATGGCGCACTCTCCCTTCTGGGCCTTGTTGTGCGCCCCCAGAGCACTTTGCGCCCACATATGGGGTATCTCCGTACTCAGGAGAAATTGTGTTACAAATTTAGAGGGTCTTTTTTCCCTTTTACCTCTTGTGAAAATGAAAAGTATAGGGCAACACCAGCATGTCAGTGCAAAAATTTTATTTTTTTACGCTAACATGCTGGTGTAGACCCCAACTTCACCTTTTCATATGGGGTTAAAGAAGAAAAAGCCCCCCAAAATTTGTAAGGCAATTTCTCCCGAGTACGGCGATACCCCATATGTGTCCCAAAACTGTTGCCCTGAAATACGACAGGGCTCCAAAGTGAGAGAGCGCCATGCGCATTTGAGGCCTGAATTAGGGATTTGCATAGGGGTATTCTATGCCAATGATTCCCAAACAGGGTGCCTCCAGCTGTTGCAAAACTCCCAGCATGCCTGGACAGTCAATGGCTGTCCGGCAATACTGGGAATTATTATTTTGCAACAGCTGGAGGCTCCGTTTTGGAAACAGTAGCGTACCATACGTTTTTCATTTTTTGGGGAGGGGGGGGGGGGGCTGTGTAGGGGTATGTGTATATGTAGTGTTTTTTAATTTTAATTTTAGGTTAGTGTTAGTGTAGTGTAGTGTTTCTAGGGTACAGTCACATGGGCAGAGGTTCACAGCAAGTTTGCCGCTGGAAGTTTGAGCTGCAGCGCAAAATTTGCGCCATCTCAAACTTGCAGCACTCACTGTAAACCTCCGCCCATGTGAGTGTACCCTGTACATTCACATTGGGGGGAGGGGGCAAACATCCAGCTGTTGCAAACTCCGAGCATGCCCTTTGGCTGTCCATGCATGCTGGGAGTTGTAGTTTTGCAACAGCTGGAGGAACACTGGTTTGGAAACACTAAGTTAAGTAATAAACTTTCAAGTGTTTTGCAACCAAACTTAGTGTTTCCAAACCAGTGTGCCTCCAGCTGTTGCAAAACTACAACACCCAGCATGCATGGTCTGTCAGTGCATGCTGGGAGTTATAGTTTTGCAACAATTGCAACAGCTGGAGGCACTGAGGTAGGAAACGGACAATGTTTCCCAACAAGTGTGCCTCCAGTTGTTGCAAAACTACAACTTCCAGCATGCCCAGACTGCCCAGGCATGCTGGAAGTTGTAGTTCGGCAATATCTGAAGGATCAGATGTTGCCGAACTACAACTTCCAGCATGCTTGGGCAGTCTGGGCATGCTGGGAGTTGTAGTTTTGCAACATCTGGAGGTCCACAGTTTGGAGACCACTGTATAATGGTCTCCAATCTGTGCTCTTCCAGATGTTAGAGAACTACAACTCCCAGCATGCCTGGACAGACTGAGCATGCTGAGATTTGTAGTTTTTCAACATCTGGAAGAGCACAGATTGGAGACCATTATACAGTGGTCTCCAAACTGTGGGCCTCCAGATGTTGCAAAACTACAACTCCCAGCATGCCCAGAAAGCCAAAGGCTGTCTGGGCATGCTGGGAGTTGCAGTTTTGAAACTCTCAGAGGCAGCAGTGAGATCGCTTTACGGCGATCTCACTGCTGCCAATGAAGATGCCACACTGCTGCTGCAAACACCGCTGGGACGCAGCGCAGCCGGGACCGCATGGAGGACGCCGGGACCGCCGGGACCGCTCGGGACACCGCTCGGATGGGTAAGTGACACCGGGGGACGGGTCAGGGACACTTAGCAGAGCGGTGTGTGTCCCGATCCCCGTGATCCGGACTCACACACCGCGCTGCTAAATATTTTCATAGCGAAACGCTGCTATCAGCTAGTCAGATTTGACCAGCTGAAAGCAGTGATCGCTGGGGGGGGTGGGGGATGAAACCCCCCGTGGTCGCACGGTAAGATGGCTGGCTATCAGTGATAGCCACCATCTTTCCGGGCGCTGCGGGGTGCCGCGAGTAGCGGCAGTAATGTTCATGACGTACCTGTATGTCATGGGTCGGGAACACCTTGCCACCCATGACGTACAGGTATGTCATAGGTCGGGAAGGGGTTAAGAGTAAATAAAGGCCAAACATTTTTACCCACTATCTTCTAAAAAAGGTTAGGTCCCTCTGTCATCTGTTTCTGTCATTATAAAATTGAATGCAATGTAGGATAGACCTTTTCCTT
>NC_079189.1:491524309-491569309 GCF_029499605.1 Hyla sarda
CCATGTCTATTTCTTAAGAAGGGCCTTTATATAAGGGCATCCTCTGGGACACTCTACTGACAATTTAACCTCCATTGTTCTCTTAAGGTAGTTTAACTATATAGCCACCTTAGAAATGTATGCATGTAGGATGATTTGAATTGGGAAATTAAGTAAAGGACAACAAATATATGAAAAGATGGCAATATATGGCAACTTTACTTTTTTTTTTTTTTTTATAAAGCAAAAGAGGAGCATATAATTGTTTAAAAAGGATATTTTTGGAGATGGACAGGCAGGCTTGATGGGGAGGAGGTAGGCCTGTATTTTGAACTTAAAAACTTAAATGGGTTTTTGGGTTCAAAATGTGTAATTTTCTCATATGCTGCCATCTTTATAATTTTGAATTTTGAGGTTCAGGTCATCGGATTGTTTTGTGACATTAGAGCAGTATCAATGTTGGACTGTTTAGATAGGATATGTTGGAGGCTCAAATTGTGGGTTTTCTTAGAGGACAATGTAAGTAAATAGGGGGGCCATAGCTATAGAGGATAAGCTATTTCAAGGGTAAACCCTAGAAGTGAAGAAATAGGGGGAGATTTATCAAAACCTTTTGACAGGAAAAGTTGCCTAGATGTCCATAGCAACCAATCAGATAGCTTCTTTCATTTTGCAAAGGCCTTGTCAAAAATATAAGAAGTGATCTGATTGGTTGCTATGGGGGAACTGGGCAACCTTTCTTCTGCACAGGTTTTGACAAATCTCCTTGATAGTCTTTAGGCAATTAGGTAACTATAAGATTCTTTAGCACAAGCATTTAAGTTATTATTGTATTTGATAGTTCATGTATAAGATTTCTTACCCACCCCTGTCTATTGTGAGCTTGTGTAATGTTTCAGTGAGGGACTTGGGCCTATTAGTTTCGTTATAGTGGTGTGAATAGTTTGGCTTTTACCAGATGCATCACTAACCTCACTTGTGCACGGTGTCTGGTTTTTAAGAGTAAATAAAGGCCAAACATTTTTACCCACTATCTTCTAAAAAAGGTTAGGTCCCTCTGTCGTCTGTTTCTGTCATTATAAAATTGAATGGAATGTAGGATAGACCTTTTCCTTCCATGTCTATTTATTAAGAAGGGCCTTTATATAAGGGCATCCTCTGGGACACTCTACTGACAATTTAACCTCCATTGTTCTCTTAAGGTAGTTTAACTATATAGCCACATTAGAAATGTATGCATGTAGGATGGTTTGAATTGGGAAAATAGGTAAATGACAACAAATCTATGAAAAGATGGCAGTATATGGCAATTTTACTGTTTGGTTTTTTTTAAAGCAAAAGAGGATCATATAATTGTTTAAAAAGGCTATTTTTGGAGATGGACAGGCAGGCTTGATGGGGTGGAGGTAGGCCTGTGTTTTGAAATTAAAAACTTAAATGGGTTTTTGGGTTCAAAATGTGTAATTTTCTCATATGCTGCCATCTTTATAATTTTGAATTTTGAGGTTCAGGTCATCGGATTGTTTTGTGACATTAGAGGAGTATCAATGTTGGACTGTTTAGATAGGATATATTGGAGGCTCAAATTGTGGGTTTTCTTGAAGGACAATGTAAGTAAATAGGGGGGCCATAGCTATAGAGGATAAGCTATTTCAAGGGTAAATGCTAGAAGTGAAGAGATAGGGGGAGATTTATCAAAACCTTTTGACAGGAAAAGTTGCCTAGATGTCCATAGCAACCCATCAGATAGCTTCTTTCATTTTGCAAAGGCCTTGTTAAAAATATAAGACGGGATCTGATTGGTTGCTATGGGGAACTGGGCAACCTTTCCTTTGCACAGGTTTTGACAAATCTCCCTGATAGTTTTTAGGCAATTAGGTAGCTATAAGATTCTTTAGCACAAGCAATTAAGTTATTGTTTTATTTGATAGTTCATGTATAAGATTTCTTACCCACCTCTGTCTATTGTGAGCTTGTGTGATGTTTCAATGAGGGACTTGGGCCTATTAGTTTTTTTTATAGTGGTGTGAATAGTTGGGCTTTTACCAGATGCATCACAAACCTCACTTGTGCACGATGTCTGGTTTTTAAGAGTAAATAAAGGCCAAACATTTTTACCCACTATCTTCTAAAAAAGGTTAGGTCCCTCTATCGTCTGTTTCTGTCATTATAAAATTGAATGCAATGTAGGATAGACCTTTTCCTTCCATGTCTATTTATTAAGAAGGGCCTTTATATAAGGACATCCTCTGGGACACTCTACTGACAATTTAACCTCCATTGTTCTCTTACGGTTGTTTAACTATATAGCCACATTAGAAATGTATGCATGTAGGATGGTTTGAATTGGGAAAAAAGGTAAAGGACAACAAATATATGAAAAGATGGCAGTATATGGCAACTTTACTGTTTTTTTTTTTAAAGCAAAAGAGGAGCATATAATTGTTTAAAAAGGATATTTTTGGAGATGGACAGGCAGGCTTGATGGGGTGGAGGTAGGCCTGTGTTTTGAACTTAAAAACTTAAATGGGTTTTTGGGTTCAAAATGTGTAATTTTCTCATATGCTGCCATCTTTATAATTTTGAATTTTGAGGTTCAGGTCATCGGATTGTTTTGTGACATTAGAGCAGTATCAATGTTGGAATGTTTAGATAGGATATATTGGAGGCTCAAATTGTGGGTTTTCTTGGAGGACAATGTAAGTAAATAGGGGGGGCCATAGCTATAGAGGATAAGCTATTTCAAGGGTAAATGCTAGAAGTGAAGAGATAGGGGGAGATTTATCAAAACCTTTTGACAGGAAAAGTTGCCTAGATGTCCATAGCAACCCATCAGATAGCTTCTTTCATTTTGCAAAGTCCTTCTCAAAAATATAAGAAGGGATCTGATTGATTGCTATGGGGAACTGGGCAACCTTTCCTCTGCACAGGTTTTGACAAATCTCCCTGATAGTCTTTAGGCAATTAGTAGCTATAAGATTCTTTAGTTCATGTATAAGATTTCTTACCCACCCCTGTCTATTGTGAGCTTGTGTAATGTTTCAGTGAGGGACTTGGGCCTATTAGTTTTGTTATAGTGGTGTGAATAGTTGGGCTTTTACCAGATGCATCACAAACCTCACTTGTGCACGATGTCTGGTTTTTAAGAGTAAATAAAGGCCAAACATTTTTACCCACTATCTTCTAAAAATGTTTAGGTCCCTCTGTCGTCTGTTTCTGTCATTATAAAATTGAATGCAATGTAGGATAGACCTTTTCCTTCCATGTCTATTTATTAAGAAGGGCCTTTATATAAGGGCATCCTCTGGGACACTCTACTGACAATTTAACCTCCATTGTTCTCTTAAGGTAGTTTAACTATATAGCCACATTAGAAATGTATGCATGTAGGATGATTTGAATTGTAAAATTAGGTAAAGGACAACAAATATATGAAAAGATGGCAGTATATGGCAACTTTACTTTTTTTTTTTTTTTTTAAAGCAAAAGAGGAGCATATAATTGTTTAAAAAGGATATTTTTGGAGATGGATAGGCAGGCTTGATGGGGAGGAGGTAGGCCTGTATTTTGAACTTAAAAACTTAAATGGGTTTTTGGGTTCAAAATGTGTAATTTTCTCATATGCTGCCATCTTTATCATTTTGAATTTTGAGGTTCAGGTCATCGGATTGTTTTGTGACATTAGAGGAGTATCAATGTTGGACTGTTTAGATAGGATATGTTAGAGGCTCAAATTGTGGGTTTTCTTAGAGGACAATGTAAGTAAATAGGGGGGCCATAGCTATAGAGGATAAGCTATTTCAAGGGTAAACCCTAGAAGTGAAGAAATAGGGGGAGATTTATCAAAACCTTTTGACAGGAAAAGTTGCCTAGATGTCCATAGCAACCAATCAGATAGCTTCTTTCATTTTGCAAAGGCCTTGTCAAAAATATAAGAAGTGATCTGATTGGTTGCTATGGGGGAACTGGGCAACCTTTCTTCTGCACAGGTTTTGACAAATCTCCTTGATAGTCTTTAGGCAATTAGGTAACTATAAGATTCTTTAGCACAAGCATTTAAGTTATTATTGTATTTGATAGTTCATGTATAAGATTTCTTACCCACCCATATTTCTTACCCACCCCTGTCTATTGTGAGCTTGTGTAATGTTTCAGTGAGGGACTTGGGCCTATTAGTTTTGTTATAGTGGTGTGAATAGTTGGGCTTTTACCAGATGCATCACAAACCTCACTTGTGCACGATGTCTGGTTTTTAAGAGTAAATAAAGGCCAAACATTTTTACCCACTATCTTCTAAAAATTTTTAGGTCCCTCTGTCGTCTGTTTCTGTCATTATAAAATTGAATGCAATGTAGGATAGACCTTTTCCTTCCATGTCTATTTATTAAGAAGGGCCTTTATATAAGGGCATCCTCTGGGACACTCTACTGACAATTTAACCTCCATTGTTCTCTTAAGGTAGTTTAACTATATAGCCACCTTAGAAATGTATGCATGTAGGATGATTTGAATTGGGAAATTAAGTAAAGGACAACAAATATATGAAAAGATGGCAGTATATGGCAACTTTACTTTTTTTTTTTTTTTATAAAGCAAAAGAGGAGCATATAATTGTTTAAAAAGGATATTTTTGGAGATGGACAGGCAGGCTTGATGGGGAGGAGGTAGGCCTGTATTTTGAACTTAAAAACTTAAATGGGTTTTTGGGTTCAAAATGTGTAATTTTCTCATATGCTGCCATCTTTATAATTTTGAATTTTGAGGTTCAGGTCATCGGATTGTTTTGTGACATTAGAGCAGTATCAATGTTGGACTGTTTAGATAGGATATGTTGGAGGCTCAAATTGTGGGTTTTCTTAGAGGACAATGTAAGTAAATAGGGGGGCCATAGCTATAGAGGATAAGCTATTTCAAGGGTAAACCCTAGAAGTGAAGAAATAGGGGGAGATTTATCAAAACCTTTTGACAGGAAAAGTTGCCTAGATGTCCATAGCAACCAATCAGATAGCTTCTTTCATTTTGCAAAGGCCTTGTCAAAAATATAAGAAGTGATCTGATTGGTTGCTATGGGGGAACTGGGCAACCTTTCTTCTGCACAGGTTTTGACAAATCTCCTTGATAGTCTTTAGGCAATTAGGTAACTATAAGATTCTTTAGCACAAGCATTTAAGTTATTATTGTATTTGATAGTTCATGTATAAGATTTCTTACCCACCCCTGTCTATTGTGAGCTTGTGTAATGTTTCAGTGAAGGACTTGGGCCTATTAGTTTCGTTATAGTGGTGTGAATAGTTTGGCTTTTACCAGATGCATCACTAACCTCACTTGTGCACGGTGTCTGGTTTTTAAGAGTAAATAAAGGCCAAACATTTTTACCCACTATCTTCTAAAAAAGGTTAGGTCCCTCTGTCGTCTGTTTCTGTCATTATAAAATTGAATGGAATGTAGGATAGACCTTTTCCTTCCATGTCTATTTATTAAGAAGGGCCTTTATATAAGGGCATCCTCTGGGACACTCTACTGACAATTTAACCTCCATTGTTCTCTTAAGGTAGTTTAACTATATAGCCACATTAGAAATGTATGCATGTAGGATGGTTTGAATTGGGAAAATAGGTAAATGACAACAAATCTATGAAAAGATGGCAGTATATGGCAATTTTACTGTTTGGTTTTTTTTAAAGCAAAAGAGGATCATATAATTGTTTAAAAAGGCTATTTTTGGAGATGGACAGGCAGGCTTGATGGGGAGGAGGTAGGCCTGTGTTTTGAACTTAAAAACTTAAATGGGTTTTTGGGTTCAAAATGTGTAATTTTCTCATATGCTGCCATCTTTATAATTTTGAATTTTGAGGTTCAGGTCATCGGATTGTTTTGTGACATTAGAGGAGTATCAATGTTGGACTGTTTAGATAGGATATATTGGAGGCTCAAATTGTGGGTTTTCTTAGAGGACAATGTAAGTAAATAGGGGGGCCATAGCTATAGAGGATAAGCTATTTCAAGGGTAAACGCTAGAAGTGAAGAGATAGGGGGAGATTTATCAAAACCTTTTGACAGGAAAAGTTGCCTAGATGTCCATAGCAACCCATCAGATAGCTTCTTTCATTTTGCAAAGGCCTTGTTAAAAATATAAGACGGGATCTGATTGGTTGCTATGGGGAACTGGGCAACCTTTCCTCTGCACAGGTTTTGACAAATCTCCCTGATAGTTTTTAGGCAATTAGGTAGCTATAAGATTCTTTAGCACAAGCAATTAAGTTATTGTTTTATTTGATAGTTCATGTATAAGATTTCTTACCCACCTCTGTCTATTGTGAGCTTGTGTGATGTTTCAATGAGGGACTTGGGCCTATTAGTTTTTTTTATAGTGGTGTGAATAGTTGGGCTTTTACCAGATGCATCACAAACCTCACTTGTGCACGATGTCTGGTTTTTAAGAGTAAATAAAGGCCAAACATTTTTACCCACTATCTTCTAAAAAAGGTTAGGTCCCTCTATCGTCTGTTTCTGTCATTATAAAATTGAATGCAATGTAGGATAGACCTTTTCCTTCCATGTCTATTTATTAAGAAGGGCCTTTATATAAGGACATCCTCTGGGACACTCTACTGACAATTTAACCTCCATTGTTCTCTTACGGTTGTTTAACTATATAGCCACATTAGAAATGTATGCATGTAGGATGGTTTGAATTGGGAAAAAAGGTAAAGGACAACAAATATATGAAAAGATGGCAGTATATGGCAACTTTACTGTTTTTTTTTTTAAAGCAAAAGAGGAGCATATAATTGTTTAAAAAGGATATTTTTGGAGATGGACAGGCAGGCTTGATGGGGTGGAGGTAGGCCTGTGTTTTGAACTTAAAAACTTAAATGGGTTTTTGGGTTCAAAATGTGTAATTTTCTCATATGCTGCCATCTTTATAATTTTGAATTTTGAGGTTCAGGTCATCGGATTGTTTTGTGACATTAGAGCAGTATCAATGTTGGACTGTTTAGATAGGATATGTTGGAGGCTCAAATTGTGGGTTTTCTTAGAGGACAATGTAAGTAAATAGGGGGGCCATAGCTATAGAGGATAAGCTATTTCAAGGGTAAACCCTAGAAGTGAAGAAATAGGGGGAGATTTATCAAAACCTTTTGACAGGAAAAGTTGCCTAGATGTCCATAGCAACCAATCAGATAGCTTCTTTCATTTTGCAAAGGCCTTGTCAAAAATATAAGAAGTGATCTGATTGGTTGCTATGGGGGAACTGGGCAACCTTTCTTCTGCACAGGTTTTGACAAATCTCCTTGATAGTCTTTAGGCAATTAGGTAACTATAAGATTCTTTAGCACAAGCATTTAAGTTATTATTGTATATAATAGTTCATGTATAAGATTTCTTACCCACCCCTGTCTATTGTGAGCTTGTGTAATGTTTCAGTGAGGGACTTGGGCCTATTAGTTTCGTTATAGTGGTGTGAATAGTTTGGCTTTTACCAGATGCATCACTAACCTCACTTGTGCACGGTGTCTGGTTTTTAAGAGTAAATAAAGGCCAAACATTTTTACCCACTATCTTCTAAAAAAGGTTAGGTCCCTCTGTCGTCTGTTTCTGTCATTATAAAATTGAATGCAATGTAGGATAGACCTTTTCCTTCCATGTCTATTTATTAAGAAGGGCCTTTATATAAGGGCATCCTCTGGGACACTCTACTGACAATTTAACCTCCATTGTTCTCTTAAGGTAGTTTAACTATATAGCCACATTAGAAATGTATGCATGTAGGATGGTTTGAATTGGGAAAATAGGTAAATGACAACAAATCTATGAAAAGATGGCAGTATATGGCAATTTTACTGTTTGGTTTTTTTTAAAGCAAAAGAGGATCATATAATTGTTTAAAAAGGCTATTTTTGGAGATGGACAGGCAGGCTTGATGGGGAGGAGGTAGGCCTGTGTTTTGAACTTAAAAACTTAAATGGGTTTTTGGGTTCAAAATGTGTAATTTTCTCATATGCTGCCATCTTTATAATTTTGAATTTTGAGGTTCAGGTCATCGGATTGTTTTGTGACATTAGAGGAGTATCAATGTTGGACTGTTTAGATAGGATATATTGGAGGCTCAAATTGTGGGTTTTCTTAGAGGACAATGTAAGTAAATAGGGGGGCCATAGCTATAGAGGATAAGCTATTTCAAGGGTAAACGCTAGAAGTGAAGAGATAGGGGGAGATTTATCAAAACCTTTTGACAGGAAAAGTTGCCTAGATGTCCATAGCAACCCATCAGATAGCTTCTTTCATTTTGCAAAGGCCTTGTTAAAAATATAAGACGGGGTCTGATTGGTTGCTATGGGGAACTGGGCAACCTTTCCTCTGCACAGGTTTTGACAAATCTCCCTGATAGTTTTTAGGCAATTAGGTAGCTATAAGATTCTTTAGCACAAGCAATTAAGTTATTGTTTTATTTGATAGTTCATGTATAAGATTTCTTACCCACCTCTGTCTATTGTGAGCTTGTGTGATGTTTCAATGAGGGACTTGGGCCTATTAGTTTTTTTTATAGTGGTGTGAATAGTTGGGCTTTTACCAGATGCATCACAAACCTCACTTGTGCACGATGTCTGGTTTTTAAGAGTAAATAAAGGCCAAACATTTTTACCCACTATCTTCTAAAAAAGGTTAGGTCCCTCTATCGTCTGTTTCTGTCATTATAAAATTGAATGCAATGTAGGATAGACCTTTTCCTTCCATGTCTATTTATTAAGAAGGGCCTTTATATAAGGACATCCTCTGGGACACTCTACTGACAATTTAACCTCCATTGTTCTCTTACGGTTGTTTAACTATATAGCCACATTAGAAATGTATGCATGTAGGATGGTTTGAATTGGGAAAAAAGGTAAAGGACAACAAATATATGAAAAGATGGCAGTATATGGCAACTTTACTGTTTTTTTTTTTTAAAGCAAAAGAGGAGCATACAATTGTTTAAAAAGGATATTTTTGGAGATGGACAGGCAGGCTTGATGGGGTGGAGGTAGGCCTGTGTTTTGAACTTAAAAACTTAAATGGGTTTTTGGGTTCAAAATGTGTAATTTTCTCATATGCTGCCATCTTTATAATTTTGAATTTTGAGGTTCAGGTCATCGGATTGTTTTGTGACATTAGAGGAGTATCAATGTTGGACTGTTTAGATAGGATATATTGGAGGCTCAAATTGTGGGTTTTCTTGAAGGACAATGTAAGTAAATAGGGGGGCCATAGCTATAGAGGATAAGCTATTTCAAGGGTAAATGCTAGAAGTGAAGAGATAGGGGGAGATTTATCAAAACCTTTTGACAGGAAAAGTTGCCTAGATGTCCATAGCAACCCATCAGATAGCTTCTTTCATTTTGCAAAGGCCTTGTTAAAAATATAAGACGGGATCTGATTGGTTGCTATGGGGAACTGGGCAACCTTTCCTTTGCACAGGTTTTGACAAATCTCCCTGATAGTTTTTAGGCAATTAGGTAGCTATAAGATTCTTTAGCACAAGCAATTAAGTTATTGTTTTATTTGATAGTTCATGTATAAGATTTCTTACCCACCTCTGTCTATTGTGAGCTTGTGTGATGTTTCAATGAGGGACTTGGGCCTATTAGTTTTTTTTATAGTGGTGTGAATAGTTGGGCTTTTACCAGATGCATCACAAACCTCACTTGTGCACGATGTCTGGTTTTTAAGAGTAAATAAAGGCCAAACATTTTTACCCACTATCTTCTAAAAAAGGTTAGGTCCCTCTATCGTCTGTTTCTGTCATTATAAAATTGAATGCAATGTAGGATAGACCTTTTCCTTCCATGTCTATTTATTAAGAAGGGCCTTTATATAAGGACATCCTCTGGGACACTCTACTGACAATTTAACCTCCATTGTTCTCTTACGGTTGTTTAACTATATAGCCACATTAGAAATGTATGCATGTAGGATGGTTTGAATTGGGAAAAAAGGTAAAGGACAACAAATATATGAAAAGATGGCAGTATATGGC
Source organism: Hyla sarda (assembly GCF_029499605.1). NCBI lineage: Eukaryota > Metazoa > Chordata > Amphibia > Anura > Hylidae > Hyla > Hyla sarda. The sequence goes on from NC_079189.1 coordinate 491,534,307, forward strand.
AACTTTACTGTTTTTTTTTTTAAAGCAAAAGAGGAGCATATAATTGTTTAAAAAGGATATTTTTGGAGATGGACAGGCAGGCTTGATGGGGTGGAGGTAGGCCTGTGTTTTGAACTTAAAAACTTAAATGGGTTTTTGGGTTCAAAATGTGTAATTTTCTCATATGCTGCCATCTTTATAATTTTGAATTTTGAGGTTCAGGTCATCGGATTGTTTTGTGACATTAGAGCAGTATCAATGTTGGAATGTTTAGATAGGATATATTGGAGGCTCAAATTGTGGGTTTTCTTGGAGGACAATGTAAGTAAATAGGGGGGGCCATAGCTATAGAGGATAAGCTATTTCAAGGGTAAATGCTAGAAGTGAAGAGATAGGGGGAGATTTATCAAAACCTTTTGACAGGAAAAGTTGCCTAGATGTCCATAGCAACCCATCAGATAGCTTCTTTCATTTTGCAAAGTCCTTCTCAAAAATATAAGAAGGGATCTGATTGATTGCTATGGGGAACTGGGCAACCTTTCCTCTGCACAGGTTTTGACAAATCTCCCTGATAGTCTTTAGGCAATTAGTAGCTATAAGATTCTTTAGTTCATGTATAAGATTTCTTACCCACCCCTGTCTATTGTGAGCTTGTGTAATGTTTCAGTGAGGGACTTGGGCCTATTAGTTTCGTTATAGTGGTGTGAATAGTTTGGCTTTTACCAGATGCATCACTAACCTCACTTGTGCACGGTGTCTGGTTTTTAAGAGTAAATAAAGGCCAAACATTTTTACCCACTATCTTCTAAAAAAGGTTAGGTCCCTCTGTCGTCTGTTTCTGTCATTATAAAATTGAATGCAATGTAGGATAGACCTTTTCCTTCCATGTCTATTTATTAAGAAGGGCCTTTATATAAGGGCATCCTCTGGGACACTCTACTGACAATTTAACCTCCATTGTTCTCTTAAGGTAGTTTAACTATATAGCCACATTAGAAATGTATGCATGTAGGATGGTTTGAATTGGGAAAATAGGTAAATGACAACAAATCTATGAAAAGATGGCAGTATATGGCAATTTTACTGTTTGGTTTTTTTTAAAGCAAAAGAGGATCATATAATTGTTTAAAAAGGCTATTTTTGGAGATGGACAGGCAGGCTTGATGGGGAGGAGGTAGGCCTGTGTTTTGAACTTAAAAACTTAAATGGGTTTTTGGGTTCAAAATGTGTAATTTTCTCATATGCTGCCATCTTTATAATTTTGAATTTTGAGGTTCAGGTCATCGGATTGTTTTGTGACATTAGAGGAGTATCAATGTTGGACTGTTTAGATAGGATATATTGGAGGCTCAAATTGTGGGTTTTCTTAGAGGACAATGTAAGTAAATAGGGGGGCCATAGCTATAGAGGATAAGCTATTTCAAGGGTAAACGCTAGAAGTGAAGAGATAGGGGGAGATTTATCAAAACCTTTTGACAGGAAAAGTTGCCTAGATGTCCATAGCAACCCATCAGATAGCTTCTTTCATTTTGCAAAGGCCTTGTTAAAAATATAAGACGGGATCTGATTGGTTGCTATGGGGAACTGGGCAACCTTTCCTCTGCACAGGTTTTGACAAATCTCCCTGATAGTTTTTAGGCAATTAGGTAGCTATAAGATTCTTTAGCACAAGCAATTAAGTTATTGTTTTATTTGATAGTTCATGTATAAGATTTCTTACCCACCTCTGTCTATTGTGAGCTTGTGTGATGTTTCAATGAGGGACTTGGGCCTATTAGTTTTTTTTATAGTGGTGTGAATAGTTGGGCTTTTACCAGATGCATCACAAACCTCACTTGTGCACGATGTCTGGTTTTTAAGAGTAAATAAAGGCCAAACATTTTTACCCACTATCTTCTAAAAAAGGTTAGGTCCCTCTATCGTCTGTTTCTGTCATTATAAAATTGAATGCAATGTAGGATAGACCTTTTCCTTCCATGTCTATTTATTAAGAAGGGCCTTTATATAAGGACATCCTCTGGGACACTCTACTGACAATTTAACCTCCATTGTTCTCTTACGGTTGTTTAACTATATAGCCACATTAGAAATGTATGCATGTAGGATGGTTTGAATTGGGAAAAAAGGTAAAGGACAACAAATATATGAAAAGATGGCAGTATATGGCAACTTTACTGTTTTTTTTTTTAAAGCAAAAGAGGAGCATATAATTGTTTAAAAAGGATATTTTTGGAGATGGACAGGCAGGCTTGATGGGGTGGAGGTAGGCCTGTGTTTTGAACTTAAAAACTTAAATGGGTTTTTGGGTTCAAAATGTGTAATTTTCTCATATGCTGCCATCTTTATAATTTTGAATTTTGAGGTTCAGGTCATCGGATTGTTTTGTGACATTAGAGCAGTATCAATGTTGGACTGTTTAGATAGGATATATTGGAGGCTCAAATTGTGGGTTTTCTTGGAGGACAATGTAAGTAAATAGGGGGGGCCATAGCTATAGAGGATAAGCTATTTCAAGGGTAAATGCTAGAAGTGAAGAGATAGGGGGAGATTTATCAAAACCTTTTGACAGGAAAAGTTGCCTAGATGTCCATAGCAACCCATCAGATAGCTTCTTTCATTTTGCAAAGTCCTTCTAAAAAATATAAGAAGGGATCTGATTGATTGCTATGGGGAACTGGGCAACCTTTCCTCTGCACAGGTTTTGACAAATCTCCCTGATAGTCTTTAGGTAATTAGTAGCTATAAGATTCTTTAGTTCATGTATAAGATTTCTTACCCACCCCTGTCTATTGTGAGCTTGTGTAATGTTTCAGTGAGGGACTTGGGCCTATTAGTTTTGTTATAGTGGTGTGAATAGTTGGGCTTTTACCAGATGCATCACAAACCTCACTTGTGCACGATGTCTGGTTTTTAAGAGTAAATAAAGGCCAAACATTTTTACCCACTATCTTCTAAAAATGTTTAGGTCCCTCTGTCGTCTGTTTCTGTCATTATAAAATTGAATGCAATGTAGGATAGACCTTTTCCTTCCATGTCTATTTATTAAGAAGGGCCTTTATATAAGGGCATCCTCTGGGACACTCTACTGACAATTTAACCTCCATTGTTCTCTTAAGGTAGTTTAACTATATAGCCACATTAGAAATGTATGCATGTAGGATGATTTGAATTGTAAAATTAGGTAAAGGACAACAAATATATGAAAAGATGGCAGTATATGGCAACTTTACTTTTTTTTTTTTTTTAAAGCAAAAGAGGAGCATATAATTGTTTAAAAAGGATATTTTTGGAGATGGATAGGCAGGCTTGATGGGGAGGAGGTAGGCCTGTATTTTGAACTTAAAAACTTAAATGGGTTTTTGGGTTCAAAATGTGTAATTTTCTCATATGCTGCCATCTTTATCATTTTGAATTTTGAGGTTCAGGTCATCGGATTGTTTTGTGACATTAGAGGAGTATCAATGTTGGACTGTTTAGATAGGATATGTTAGAGGCTCAAATTGTGGGTTTTCTTAGAGGACAATGTAAGTAAATAGGGGGGCCATAGCTATAGAGGATAAGCTATTTCAAGGGTAAACCCTAGAAGTGAAGAAATAGGGGGAGATTTATCAAAACCTTTTGACAGGAAAAGTTGCCTAGATGTCCATAGCAACCAATCAGATAGCTTCTTTCATTTTGCAAAGGCCTTGTCAAAAATATAAGAAGTGATCTGATTGGTTGCTATGGGGGAACTGGGCAACCTTTCTTCTGCACAGGTTTTGACAAATCTCCTTGATAGTCTTTAGGCAATTAGGTAACTATAAGATTCTTTAGCACAAGCATTTAAGTTATTATTGTATTTGATAGTTCATGTATAAGATTTCTTACCCACCCCTGTCTATTGTGAGCTTGTGTAATGTTTCAGTGAGGGACTTGGGCCTATTAGTTTCGTTATAGTGGTGTGAATAGTTTGGCTTTTACCAGATGCATCACTAACCTCACTTGTGCACGGTGTCTGGTTTTTAAGAGTAAATAAAGGCCAAACATTTTTACCCACTATCTTCTAAAAAAGGTTAGGTCCCTCTGTCGTCTGTTTCTGTCATTATAAAATTGAATGCAATGTAGGATAGACCTTTTCCTTCCATGTCTATTTATTAAGAAGGGCCTTTATATAAGGGCATCCTCTGGGACACTCTACTGACAATTTAACCTCCATTGTTCTCTTAAGGTAGTTTAACTATATAGCCACATTAGAAATGTATGCATGTAGGATGGTTTGAATTGGGAAAATAGGTAAATGACAACAAATCTATGAAAAGATGGCAGTATATGGCAATTTTACTGTTTGGTTTTTTTTAAAGCAAAAGAGGATCATATAATTGTTTAAAAAGGCTATTTTTGGAGATGGACAGGCAGGCTTGATGGGGAGGAGGTAGGCCTGTGTTTTGAACTTAAAAACTTAAATGGGTTTTTGGGTTCAAAATGTGTAATTTTCTCATATGCTGCCATCTTTATAATTTTGAATTTTGAGGTTCAGGTCATCGGATTGTTTTGTGACATTAGAGGAGTATCAATGTTGGACTGTTTAGATAGGATATATTGGAGGCTCAAATTGTGGGTTTTCTTAGAGGACAATCTAAGTAAATAGGGGGGCCATAGCTATAGAGGATAAGCTATTTCAAGGGTAAACGCTAGAAGTGAAGAGATAGGGGGAGATTTATCAAAACCTTTTGACAGGAAAAGTTGCCTAGATGTCCATAGCAACCCATCAGATAGCTTCTTTCATTTTGCAAAGGCCTTGTTAAAAATATAAGACGGGATCTGATTGGTTGCTATGGGGAACTGGGCAACCTTTCCTCTGCACAGGTTTTGACAAATCTCCCTGATAGTTTTTAGGCAATTAGGTAGCTATAAGATTCTTTAACACAAGCAATTAAGTTATTGTTTTATTTGATAGTTCATGTATAAGATTTCTTACCCACCTCTGTCTATTGTGAGCTTGTGTGATGTTTCAATGAGGGACTTGGGCCTATTAGTTTTTTTTATAGTGGTGTGAATAGTTGGGCTTTTACCAGATGCATCACAAACCTCACTTGTGCACGATGTCTGGTTTTTAAGAGTAAATAAAGGCCAAACATTTTTACCCACTATCTTCTAAAAAAGGTTAGGTCCCTCTATCGTCTGTTTCTGTCATTATAAAATTGAATGCAATGTAGGATAGACCTTTTCCTTCCATGTCTATTTATTAAGAAGGGCCTTTATATAAGGACATCCTCTGGGACACTCTACTGACAATTTAACCTCCATTGTTCTCTTACGGTTGTTTAACTATATAGCCACATTAGAAATGTATGCATGTAGGATGGTTTGAATTGGGAAAAAAGGTAAAGGACAACAAATATATGAAAAGATGGCAGTATATGGCAACTTTACTGTTTTTTTTTTTAAAGCAAAAGAGGAGCATATAATTGTTTAAAAAGGATATTTTTGGAGATGGACAGGCAGGCTTGATGGGGTGGAGGTAGGCCTGTGTTTTGAACTTAAAAACTTAAATGGGTTTTTGGGTTCAAAATGTGTAATTTTCTCATATGCTGCCATCTTTATAATTTTGAATTTTGAGGTTCAGGTCATCGGATTGTTTTGTGACATTAGAGCAGTATCAATGTTGGACTGTTTAGATAGGATATATTGGAGGCTCAAATTGTGGGTTTTCTTGGAGGACAATGTAAGTAAATAGGGGGGGCCATAGCTATAGAGGATAAGCTATTTCAAGGGTAAATGCTAGAAGTGAAGAGATAGGGGGAGATTTATCAAAACCTTTTGACAGGAAAAGTTGCCTAGATGTCCATAGCAACCCATCAGATAGCTTCTTTCATTTTGCAAAGTCCTTCTCAAAAATATAAGAAGGGATCTGATTGATTGCTATGGGGAACTGGGCAACCTTTCCTCTGCACAGGTTTTGACAAATCTCCCTGATAGTCTTTAGGCAATTAGTAGCTATAAGATTCTTTAGTTCATGTATAAGATTTCTTACCCACCCCTGTCTATTGTGAGCTTGTGTAATGTTTCAGTGAGGGACTTGGGCCTATTAGTTTTGTTATAGTGGTGTGAATAGTTGGGCTTTTACCAGATGCATCACAAACCTCACTTGTGCACGATGTCTGGTTTTTAAGAGTAAATAAAGGCCAAACATTTTTACCCACTATCTTCTAAAAATGTTTAGGTCCCTCTGTCGTCTGTTTCTGTCATTATAAAATTGAATGCAATGTAGGATAGACCTTTTCCTTCCATGTCTATTTATTAAGAAGGGCCTTTATATAAGGGCATCCTCTGGGACACTCTACTGACAATTTAACCTCCATTGTTCTCTTAAGGTAGTTTAACTATATAGCCACATTAGAAATGTATGCATGTAGGATGATTTGAATTGTAAAATTAGGTAAAGGACAACAAATATATGAAAAGATGGCAGTATATGGCAACTTTACTTTTTTTTTTTTTTTTTTTAAAGCAAAAGAGGAGCATATAATTGTTTAAAAAGGATATTTTTGGAGATGGATAGGCAGGCTTGATGGGGAGGAGGTAGGCCTGTATTTTGAACTTAAAAACTTAAATGGGTTTTTGGGTTCAAAATGTGTAATTTTCTCATATGCTGCCATCTTTATCATTTTGAATTTTGAGGTTCAGGTCATCGGATTGTTTTGTGACATTAGAGGAGTATCAATGTTGGACTGTTTAGATAGGATATATTGGAGGATCAAATTGTGGGTTTTCTTAGAGGACAATGTAAGTAAATAGGGGGGCCATAGCTATAGAGGATTAGCTATTTCAAGGGTAAACCCTAGAAGTGAAGAGATAGGGGGATATTTATCAAAATCTTTTGACAGGTAAAGTTGCCTAGATGTCCATAGCAACCAATCAGATAGCTTCTTTCATTTTGCAAAGGCCTTGTCAAAAATATAAGAAGTGATCTGATTGGTTGCTATGGGGGAACTGGGCAACCTTTCCTCTGCACAGGTTTTGACAAATCTCCTTGATAGTCTTTAGGCAATTAGGTAGCTATAAGATTCTTTAGCACAAGCATTTAAGTTATTATTGTATTTGATAGTTCATGTATAAGATTTCTTACCCACCCCGGTCTATTGTGAGCTTGTGTAATGTTTCAGCGAGGGACTTGGGCCTATTAGTTTTGTTATAGTGGTGTGAATAGTTGGGCTTTTACCAGATGCATCACAAACCTCACTTGTGCACGGTGTCTGGTTTTTAAGAGTAAATAAAGGCCAAACATTTTTACCCACTATCTTCTAAAAAAGGTTATGTCCCTCTGTCGTCTGTTTCTGTCATTATAAAATTGAATGCAATGTAGGATAGACCTTTTCCTTCCATGTCTATTTATTAAGAAGGGCCTTTATATAAGGGCATCCTCTGGGACACTCTACTGACAATTTAACCTCCATTGTTCTCTTAAGGTAGTTTAACTATATAGCCACATTAGAAATGTATGCATGTAGGATGATTTGAATTGGGAAATTAGGTAAAGGACAACAAATATATGAAAAGATGGCAGTATATGGCAACTTTACTTTTTTTTTTTTTTTTTAAAGCAAAAGAGGAGCATATAATTGTTTAAAAAGGATATTTTTGGAGATGGACAGGCAGGCTTGATGGGGAGGAGGTAGGCCTGTATTTTGAACTTAAAAACTTAAATGGGTTTTTGGGTTCAAAATGTGTAATTTTCTCATATGCTGCCATCTTTATAATTTTGAATTTTGAGGTTCAGGTCATTGGATTGTTTTGTGACATTAGAGGAGTATCAATGTTGGACTGTTTAGATAGGATATATTGGAGGCTCAAATTGTGGGTTTTCTTAGAGGACAATGTAAGTAAATAGGGGGGCCATAGCTATAGAGGATAAGCTATTTCAAGGGTAAACCCTAGAAGTGAAGAAATAGGGGGAGATTTATCAAAATCTTTTGACAGGAAAAGTTACCTAGATGTCCATAGCAACCAATCAGATAGCTTCTTTCATTTTGCAAAGGCCTTGTCAAAAATATAAGAAGTGATCTGATTGGTTGCTATGGGGGAACTGGGCAACCTTTCTTCTGCACAGGTTTTGACAAATCTCCTTGATAGTCTTTAGGCAATTAGGTAACTATAAGATTCTTTAGCACAAGCAATTAAGTTATTGTTTTATTTGATAGTTCATGTATAAGATTTCTTACCCACCTCTGTCTATTGTGAGCTTGTGTGATGTTTCAATGAGGGACTTGGGCCTATTAGTTTTTTTTATAGTGGTGTGAATAGTTGGGCTTTTACCAGATGCATCACAAACCTCACTTGTGCACGATGTCTGGTTTTTAAGAGTAATTAAAGGCCAAACATTTTTACCCACTATCTTCTAAAAAAGGTTAGGTCCCTCTATCGTCTGTTTCTGTCATTATAAAATTGAATGCAATGTAGGATAGACCTTTTCCTTCCATGTCTATTTATTAAGAAGGGCCTTTATATAAGGACATCCTCTGGGACACTCTACTGACAATTTAACCTCCATTGTTCTCTTACGGTTGTTTAACTATATAGCCACATTAGAAATGTATGCATGTAGGATGGTTTGAATTGGGAAAATAGATAAATGACAACAAATCTATGAAAAGATGGCAGTATATGGCAATTTTACTGTTTGGTTTTTTTAAAGCAAAAGAGGATCAAATAATTGTTTAAAAAGGCTATTTTTGGAGATGGACAGGCAGGCTTGATGGGGAGGAGGTAGGCCTGTGTTTTGAACTTAAAAACTTAAATGGGTTTTTGGGTTCAAAATGTGTAATTTTCTCATATGCTGCCATCTTTATAATTTTGAATTTTGAGGTTCAGGTCATCGGATTGTTTTGTCACATTAGAGGAGTATCAATGTTGGACTGTTTAGATAGGATATATTGGAGGCTCAAATTGTTGGTTTTCTTAGAGGACAATGTAAGTAAATAGGGGGGCCATAGCTATAGAGGATAAGCTATTTCAAGGGTAAACGCTAGAAGTGAAGAGATAGGGGGAGTTTTATCAAAACCTTTTGACAGGAAAAGTTGCCTAGATGTCCATAGCAACCCATCAGATAGCTTCTTTCATTTTGCAAAGGCCTTGTTAAAAATATAAGACGGGATCTGATTGGTTGCTATGGGGAACTGGGCAACCTTTCCTCTGCACAGGTTTTGACAAATCTCCTTGATAGTCTTTAGGCAATTAGGTAGCTATAAGATTCTTTAGCACAAGCATTTAAGTTATTATTGTATTTGATAGTTCTTGTATAAGATTTCTTACCCACCCCTGTCTATTGTGAGCTTGTGTAATGTTTCAGCGAGGGACTTGGGCCTATTAGTTTTGTTATAGTGGTGTGAATAGTTGGGCTTTTACCAGATGCATCAATAACCTCACTTGTGCACGGTGTCTGGTTTTTAAGAGTAAATAAAGGCCAAACATTTTTACCCACTATCTTCTAAAAAAGGTTATGTCCCTCTGTCGTCTGTTTCTGTCATTATAAAATTGAATGCAATGTAGGATGGACCTTTTCCTTCCATGTCTATTTATTAAGAAGGGCCTTTATATAAGGGCATCCTCTGGGACACTCTACTGACAATTTAACCTCCATTGTTCTCTTAAGGTAGTTTAACTATATAGCCACATTAGAAATGTATGCATGTACGATGATTTGAATTGGGAAATTAGGTAAAGGACAACAAATATATGAAAAGATGGCAGTATATGGCAACTTTACTTTTTTTTTTTTTAAAGCAAAAGAGGAGCATATAATTGTTTAAAAAGGATATTTTTGGAGATGGACAGGCAGGCTTGATGGGGAGGAGGTAGGCCTGTATTTTGAACTTAAAAACTTAAATGGGTATTTGGGTTCAAAATGTGTAATTTTCTCATATGCTGCCATCTTTATAATTTTGAATTTTGAGGTTTCAGGTCATCAGATTTTTTTGTGACTTTAGAGCAGTATCAATGCAGGACTGTTTAGAGACGGTATGTTGGAGGCTCAAATTGTGGGTTTTTTTAGAGGGCAATGTAAGTAAATAGGGGGGCCATAGCTATAAAGGATAAGCTATTTCATTGATAAACGCTAGAAGTGAAGAGATAGGGGGAGATTTATCAAAACCTTTTGACAGGAAAAGTTGCCTAGATGTCCATAGCAACCAATCAGATAGCTTCTTTCATTTTGCAAAGGCCTTGTCAAAAATATAAGAAGGGATCTGATTGGTTGCTATGGGGAACTGGGCAACCTTTCCTCTGCACAGGTTTTGACAAATCTCCTTGATAGTCTTTAGGCAATTAGGTAGCTATAAGATTCTTTGGCACAAGCATTTAAGTTATTATTGTATTTGATAGTTCATGTATAAGATTTCTTACCCACCCCTGTCTATTGTGAGCTTGTGTAATGTTTCAATGAGGAACTTGGGCCTATTAGTTTTGTTATAGAGCTGTGAATAGTTGGGCTTTAACCAGATGCATCACAAACCTCACTTGTGCACGATGTCTGGTTTTTAAGAGTAAATAAAGGCCAAATATTTTTACCCACTATCTTCTAAAAAAGGTTAGGTCCCTCTATCGTCTTTTTCTGTCATTATAAAATTGAATGTAATGTAGGATAGACCTTTTCCTTCCATGTCTATTTATTAAGAAGGGCCTTTATATAAGGGCATCCTCTGGGACACTCTACTGACAATTTAACCTCCATTGTTCTCTTAAGGTAGTTTAACTATATAGCCACATTAGAAATGTATGCATGTAGGATGATTTGAATTGGGAAATTAGGTAAAGGACAAGAAATATATGAAAAGATGGCAGTATATGGCAACTTTACTTTTTTTTTTTTTTTTTTTTAAAGCAAAAGAGGAGCATATAATTGTTTAAAAAGGATATTTTTGGAGATGGACAGGCAGGCTTGATGGGGAGGAGGTAGGCCTGTATTTTGAACTTAAAAACTTAAATGGGTTTTTGGGTTCAAAATGTGTAATTTTCTCATATGCTGCCATCTTTATAATTTTGAATTTTGAGGTTCAGGTCATCGGATTGTTTTGTGACATTAGAGCAGTATCAATGTTGGACTGTTTAGATAGGATATGTTGGAGGCTCAAATTGTGGGTTTTCTTAGAGGACAATGTAAGTAAATAGGGGGGCCATAGCTATAGAGGATAAGCTATTTCAAGGGTAAACCCTAGAAGTGAAGAAATAGGGGGAGATTTATGGCTTGATGGGGAGGAGGTAGGCCTGTGTTTTGAACTTAAAAACTTAAATGGGTTTTTAGGTTCAAATAGGGGGGCCATAGCTATAGAGGATAAGCTATTTCAAGGGTAAATGCTAGAAGTGAAGAGATAGGGGGAGATTTATCAAAACCTTTTGACAGGAAAAGTTGCCTAGATGTCCATAGCAACCCATCAGATAGCTTCTTTCATTTTGCAAAGTCCTTGTCAAAAATATAAGAAGGGATCTGATTGATTGCTATGGGGAACTGGGCAGCCTTTCCTCTGCACAGGTTTTGACAAATCTCCCTGATAGTCTTTAGGCAATTAGGTAGCTATAAGATTCTTTAGTTCATGTATAAGATTTCTTACCCACCCCTGTCTATTGTGAGCTTGTGTAATGTTTCAGTGAGGGACTTGGGCCTATTAGTTTTGTTATAGGGGTGTGAAAAGTTGGGCTTTTACCAGATGCATCACAAACCTCACTTGTGCACGATGTCTGGTTTTTAAGAGTAAATAAAGGCCAAACATTTTTACCCACTATCTTCTAAAAATTTTTAGGTCCCTCTGTCGTCTGTTTCTGTCATTATAAAATTGAATGCAATGTAGGATAGACCTTTTCCTTCCATGTCTATTTATTAAGAAGGGCCTTTATATAAGGGCATCCTCTGGGACACTCTACTGACAATTTAACCTCCATTGTTCTCTTAAGGTAGTTTAACTATATAGCCACATTAGAAATGTATGCATGTAGGATGATTTGAATTGTAAAATTAGGTAAAGGACAACAAATATATGAAAAGATGGCAGTATATGGCAACTTTACTTTTTTTTTTTTTTTTTTAAAGCAAAAGAGGAGCATATAATTGTTTAAAAAGGATATTTTTGGAGATGGACAGGCAGGCTTGATGGGGAGGAGGTAGGCCTGTGTTTTGAACTTAAAAACTTAAATGGGTTTTTGGGTTCGAAATGTGTAATTTTCTCATATGCTGCCATCTTTATAATTTTGAATTTTGAGGTTCAGGTCATCGGATTGTTTTGTGACATTAGAGGAGTATCAATGTTGGACTGTTTAGATAGGATATATTGGAGGCTCAAATTGTGGGTTTTCTTAGAGGACAATGTAAGTAAATAGGGGGGCCATAGCTATAGAGGATTAGCTATTTCAAGGGTAAACCCTAGAAGTGAAGAGATAGGGGGATATTTATCAAAATCTTTTGACAGGAAAAGTTGCCTAGATGTCCATAGCAACCAATCAGATAGCTTCTTTCATTTTGCAAAGGTCTTGTCAAAAATATAAGAAGTGATCTGATTGGTTGCTATGGGGGATCTGGGCAACCTTTCCTCTGCACAGGTTTTGACAAATCTCCTTGATAGTCTTTAGGCAATTAGGTAGCTAAAAGATTATTTAGCACAAGCATTTAAGTTATTATTGTATTTGATAGTTCATGTATAAGATTTCTTACCCACCCCTGTCTATTGTGAGCTTGTGTAATGTTTCAGCGAGGGACTTGGGCCTATTAGTTTTGTTATAGTGGTGTGAATAGTTGGGCTTTTACCAGATGCATCACAAACCTCACTTGTGCACGGTGTCTGGTTTTTAAGAGTAAATAAAGGCCAAACATTTTTACCCACTATCTTCTATAAAAGGTTATGTCCCTCTGTTGTCTGTTTCTGTCATTATAAAATTGAATGCAATGTAGGATAGACCTTTTCCTTCCATGTCTATTTATTAAGAAGGGCCTTTATATAAGGGCATCCTCTGGGACACTCTACTGACAATTTAACCTCCATTGTTCTCTTAAGGTAGTTTAACTATATAGCCACATTAGAAATGTATGCATGTAGGATGATTTGAATTGAGAAATTAGGTAAAGGACAACAAATATATGAAAAGATGGCAGTATGTGGCAACTTTATTTTTTTTTTTTAAAGCAAAAGAGGAGCATATAATTGTTTAAAAAGGATATTTTTGGAGATGGACAGGCAGACTTGATGGGGAGGAGGTAGGCCTGTATTTTGAACTTAAAAACTTAAATGGGTTTTTGGGTTCAAAATGTGTAATTTTCTCATATGCTGCCATCTTTATAATTTTGAATTTTGAGGTTTCAGGTCATCAGATTTTTTTGTGACTTTAGAGCAGTATCAATGTTGGACTGTTTAGAGACGGTATGTTGGAGGCTCAAATTGTGGGTTTTCTTAGAGGACAATGTAAGTAAATAGGGGGGCCATAGCAATAAAGGATAAGCTATTTCATTAATAAACGCTAGAAGTGAAGAGATAGGGGGAGATTTATCAAAACCTTTTGACAGGAAAAGTTGCCTAGATGTCCATAGCAACCAATCAGATAGCTTCTTTCATTTTGCAAAGGCCTTGTCAAAAATATAAGAAGGGATCTGATTGGTTGCTATGGGGAACTGGGCAACCTTTCCTCTGCACAGGTTTTGACAAATCTCCTTGATAGTCTTTAGGCAATTAGGTAGCTATAAGATTCTTTGGCACAAGCATTTAAGTTATTATTGTATTTGATAGTTCATGTATAAGATTTCTTACCCACCCCTGTCTATTGTGAGCTTGTGTAATGTTTCAATGAGGAACTTGGGCCTATTAGTTTTGTTATAGAGCTGTGAATAGTTGGGCTTTAACCAGATGCATCACAAACCTCACTTGTGCACGATGTCTGGTTTTTAAGAGTAAATAAAGGCCAAATATTTTTACTCACTATCTTCTAAAAAAGGTTAGGTCCCTCTATCGTCTTTTTCTGTCATTATAAAATTGAATGTAATGTAGGATAGACCTTTTCCTTCCATGTCTATTTATTAAGAAGGGCCTTTATATAAGGGCATCCTCTGGGACACTCTACTGACAATTTAACCTCCATTGTTCTCTTAAGGTAGTTTAACTATATAGCCACATTAGAAATGTATGCATGTAGGATGGTTTGAATTGGGAAATTAGGTAAAGGACAACAAATATATGAAAAGATGGCAGTATATGGCAACTTTACTTTTTTTTTTTTTTTTTTTTTTTAAAGCAAAAGAGGAGCATATAATTGTTTAAAAAGGATATTTTTGGAGATGGATAGGCAGGCTTGATGGGGAGGAGGTAGGCCTGTATTTTGAACTTAAAAACTTAAATGGGTTTTTGGGTTCAAAATGTGTAATTTTCTCATATGCTGCCATCTTTATAATTTTGAATTTTGAGGTTCAGGTCATCGGATTGTTTTGTGACATTAGAGGAGTATCAATGTTGGACTGTTTAGATAGGATATATTGGAGGCTCAAATTGTGGGTTTTCTTAGAGGACAATGTGAGTAAATAGGGGGGCCATAGCTATAGAGGATTAGCTATTTCAAGGGTAAACCCTAGAAGTGAAGAGATAGGGGGATATTTATCAAAATCTTTTGAAAGGAAAAGTTGCCTAGATGTCCATAGCAACCAATCAGATAGCTTCTTTCATTTTGCAAAGGCCTTGTCAAAAATATAAGAAGTGATCTGATTGGTTGCTATGGGGGAACTGGGCAACCTTTCCTCTGCACAGGTTTTGACAAATCTCCTTGATAGTCTTTAGGCAATTAGGTAGCTATAAGATTCTTTAGCACAAGCATTTAAGTTATTATTGTATTTGATAGTTCATGTATAAGATTTCTTACCCACCCCTGTCTATTGTGAGCTTGTGTAATGTTTCAGCGAGGGACTTGGGCCTATTAGTTTTGCTATAGTGGTGTGAATAGTTGAGCTTTTACCAGATGCATCACAAACCTCACTTGTGCACGGTGTCTGGTTTTTAAGAGTAAATAAAGGCCAAACATTTTTACCCACTATCTTCTAAAAAAGGTAAGGTCCCTCTGTCGTCTGTTCCTGTCATTATAAAATTGAATGCAATGTAGGATAGACCTTTTCCTTCCATGTCTATTTATTAAGAAGGGTCTTTATATAAGGGCATCCTCTGGGACACTCTACTGACAATTTAACCTCCATTGTTCTCTTAAGGTAGTTTAACTATATAGCCACATTAGAAATGTATGCATGTAGGATGATTTGAATTGGGAAATTAGGTAAAGGACAACAAATATATGAAAAGACGGCAGTATATGGCAACTTAACTTTTTTTTTTTTTTTTAAAGCAAAAGAGGAGCATATAATTGTTTAAAAAGGATATTTTTGGAGATGGACAGGCAGGCTTGATGGGGTGGAGGTAGGCCTGTATTTTGAACTTAAAAACTTAAATGGGTTGTTGGGTTCAAAATGTGTAATTTTCTCATATGCTGCCATCTTTATAATTTAGAATTTTGAGGTTTCAGGTCATCAGATTTTTTTGTGACTTTAGAGCAGTATCAATGCAGGACTGTTTAGAGACGGTATGTTGGAGGCTCAAATTGTGGGTTTTCTTAAAGGGCAATGTAAGTAAATAGGGGGGCCATAGCTATAAAGGATAAGCTATTTCATTGATAAACGCTAGAAGTGAAGAGATAGGGGGAGATTTATCAAAACCTTTTGACATGAAAGGTTGCCTAGATGTCCATAGCAACCAATCAGATAGCTTTTTTCATTTTGCAAAGGCCTTTTCAAAAATATAAGAAGGGATCTGATTGGTTGCTATGGGGAACTGGGCAACCTTTCCTCTGCACAGGTTTTGACAAATCTCCTTGATAGTCTTTAGGCAATTAGGTAGCTATAAGATTCTTTGGCACAAGCATTTAAGTTATTATTGTATTTGATAGTTCATGTATAAGATTTCTTACCCACCCCTGTCTATTGTGAGCTTGTGTAATGTTTCAATGAGGAACTTGGGCCTATTAGTTTTGTTATAGAGCTGTGAATAGTTGGGCTTTAACCAGATGCATCACAAACCTCACTTGTGCACGATGTCTGGTTTTTAAGAGTAAATAAAGGCCAAATATTTTTACCCACTATCTTCTAAAAAAGGTTAGGTCCCTCTATCGTCTTTTTCTGTCATTATAAAATTGAATGTAATGTAGGATAGACCTTTTCTTTCCATGTCTATTTATTAAGAAGGGTCTTTATATAAGGGCATCCTCTGGGACACTCTACTGACAATTTAACCTCCATTGTTCTCTTAAGGTAGTTTACCAAATAGCCACATTAGAAATGTATGCATGTAGGATGGTTTGAATTGGGAAATTAGGTAAAGGACAACAAATATATGAAAAGATGGCAGTATATGGCAACTTTCCTTTTTTTTTTTTTTTAAAGCAAAAGAGGAGCATATAATTGTTTAAAAAGGATATTTTTGGAGATGGACAGGCAGGCTTGATGGGGAGGAGGTAGGCCTGTATTTTGAACTTAAAAACTTAAATGGGTTTTTGGGTTCAAAATGTGTAATTTTCTCATATGCTGCCATCTTTATAATTTAGAATTTTGAGGTTCAGGTCATCGGATTGTTTTGTGACATTAGAGCAGTATCAATGTTGGACTGTTTAGAGAGGATATGTTGGAGGCTCAAATTGTGGGTTTTCTTAGAGGACAATGTAAGTAAATAGGGGGGCCATAGCTATAGAGGATAAGCTATTTCAAGGGTAAAACCTAGAAGTGAAGAAATAGGGGGAGATTTATCAAAACCTTTTGACATGGAAAGTTGAATAGATGTCCATAGCAACCAATCAGATAGCTTCTTTCATTTTGCAAAGGCCTTGTCAAAAATATAAGAAGTGATTTGATTGGTTGCTATGGGGGAACTAGGCAACCTTTCCTCTGCACAGGTTTTGACAAATCTCCTTGATAGTCTTTAGGCAATTAGGTAACTATAAGATTCTTTAGCACAAGCATTTAAGTTATTATTGTATTTGATAGTTCATGTATAAGATTTCTTACCCACCCCTGTCTATTGTGAGCTTGTGTAATGTTTCAGTGAGGGACTTGGGCCTATTAGTTTCGTTATAGTGGTGTGAATAGTTGGGCTTTTACCAGATGCATCACTAACCTCACTTGTGCACGGTGTCTGGTTTTTAAGAGTAAATAAAGGCCAAACATTTTTACCCACTATCTTCTAAAAAAGGTTAGGTCCCTCTGTCGTCTGTTTCTGTCATTATAAAATTGAATGCAATTTAGGATAGACCTTTTCCTTCCATGTCTATTTATTAAGAAGGGCCTTTATATAAGGGCATCCTCTGGGACACTCTACTGACAATTTAACCTCCATTGTTCTCTTAAGGTAGTTTAACTATATAGCCACATTAGAAATGTATGCATGTCGGATGGTTTGAATTGGGAAAATAGGTAAATTACAACAAATATATGAAAAGATGGCAGTATATGGCAATTTTACTGTTTGGTTTTTTTTAAAGCAAAAGAGGATCATATAATTGTTTAAAAAGGCTATTTTTGGAGATGGACAGGCAGGCTTGATGGGGAGAAGGTAGGCCTGTATTTTGAACTTAAAAACTTAAATGGGTTTTTGGGTTCAAAATGTGTAATTTTCTCATATGCTGCCATCTTTATAATTTTGAATTTTGAGGTTCAGGTCATCGGATTGTTTTGTGACATTAGAGGAGTATCAATGTTGGACTGTTTAGATAGGATATATTGGAGGCTCAAATTGTGGGTTTTCTTAGAGGACAATGTAAGTAAATAGGGGGGCCATAGCTATAGAGGATTAGCTATTTCAAGGGTAAACCCTAGAAGTGAAGAGATAGGGGGATATTTATCAAAATCTTTTGACAGGAAAAGTTGCCTAGATGTCCATAGCAACCAATCAGATAGCTTCTTTCATTTTGCAAAGGCCTTGTCAAAAATATAAGAAGTGATCTGATTGGTTGCTATGGGGGAACTGGGCAACCTTTCCTCTGCACAGGTTTTGACAAATCTCCTTGATAGTCTTTAGGCAATTAGGTAGCTATAAGATTCTTTAGCACAAGCATTTAAGTTATTATTGTATTTGATAGTTCATGTATAAGATTTCTTACCCACCCCTGTCTATTGTGAGCTTGTGTAATGTTTCAGCGAGGGACTTGGGCCTATTAGCTTTGTTATAGTGGTGTGAATAGTTGGGCTTTTACCAGATGCATCACTAACCTCACTTGTGCACGGTGTCTGGTTTTTAAGAGTAAATAAAGGCCAAACATTTTTACCCACTATCTTCTAAAAAAGGTTAGGTCCCTCTGTCGTCTGTTTCTGTCATTATAAAATTGAATGTAATGTAGGATAGACCTTTTCCTTCCATGTCTATTTATTAAGAAGGGCCTTTATATAAGGGCATGCTCTGGGACACTCTACTGACAATTTAACCTCCATTGTTCTCTTAAGGTAGTTTAACTATATAGCCACATTAGAAATGTATGCATGTAGGATGGTTTGAATTGGGAAATTAGGTAAAGGACAACAAATATATGAAAAGATGGCAGTATATGGCAACTTTCCTTTTTTTTTTTTTTTTAAAGCAAAAGAGGAGCATATAATTGTTTAAAAAGGATATTTTTGGAGATGGACAGGCAGGCTTGATGGGGAGGAGGTAGGCCTGTATTTTGAACTTAAAAACTTAAATGGGTTTTTGGGTTCAAAATGTGTAATTTTCTCATATGCTGCCATCTTTATAATTTTGAATTTTGAGGTTCATTTCATCGGATTGTTTTGTGACATTAGAGCAGTATCAATGTTGGACTGTTTAGATAGGATATATTGGAGGTTAAAATTGTGGGTTTTCTTAGAGGACAATGTAAGTAAATAGGGGGGCCATAGCTATAGAGGATAAGCTATTTCAAGGGTAAACGCTAGAAGTGAAGAGATAGGGGGAGATTTATCAAAACCTTTTGACAGGAAAAGTTGCCTAGATGTCCATAGCAACCCATCAGATAGCTTCTTTCATTTTGCAAAGGCCTTGTTAAAAATATAAGACGGGATCTGATTCGTTGCTATGGGGAACTGGGCAACCTTTCCTCTGCACAGGTTTTCACAAATCTCCCTGACAGTTTTTAGGCAATTAGGTAGCTATAAGATTCTTTAGCACAAGCAATTAAGTTATTGTTTTATTTGATAGTTCATGTATAAGATTTCTTACCCACCTCTGTCTATTGTGAGCTTGTGTGATGTTTCAATGAGGGACTTGGGCCTCTTAGTTTTTTTTATAGTGGTGTGAATAGTTGGGCTTTTACCAGATGCATCACAAACCTCACTTGTGCACGATGTCTGGTTTTTAAGAGTAAATAAAGGCCAAACATTTTTACCCACTATCTTCTAAAAAAGGTAAGGTCCCTCTATCGTCTGTTTCTGTCATTATAAAATTGAATGCAATGTAGGATAGACCTTTTCCTTCCATGTCTATTTATTAAGAAGGGCCTTTATATAAGGACATCCTCTGGGACACTCTACTGACAATTTAACCTCCATTGTTCTCTTACGGTTGTTTAACTATATAGCCACATTAGAAATGTATGCATGTAGGATGGTTTGAATTGGGAAAAAAGGTAAAGGACAACAAATATATGAAAAGATGGCAGTATATGGCAACTTTACTGTTTTTTTTTTTTAAAGCAAAAGAGGAGCATATAATTGTTAAAAAAAAGGATATTTTTGGAGATGGACAGGCAGGCTTGATGGGGTGGAGGTAGGCCTGTATTTTGAACTTAAAAACTTAAATGGGTTTTTGGGTTCAAAATGTGTAATTTTCTCATATGCTGCCATCTTTATAATTTTGAATTTTGAGGTTCAGGTCATCGGATTGTTTTGTGACATTAGAGCAGTATCAATGTTGGACTGTTTAGATAGGATATATTGGAGGCTCAAATTGTGGGTTTTCTTGGAGGACAATGTAAGTAAATAGGGGGGCCATAGCTATAGAGGATAAGCTATTTCAAGGGTAAATGCTAGAAGTGAAGAGATAGGGGGAGATTTATCAAAACCTTTTGACAGGAAAAGTTGCCTAGATGTCCATAGCAACCCATCAGATAGCTTCTTTCATTTTGCAAAGTCCTTGTCAAAAATATAAGAAGGGATCTGATTGATTGCTATGGGGAACTGGGCAACCTTTCCTCTGCACAGGTTTTGACAAATCTCCCTGATAGTCTTTAGGCAATTAGGTAGCTATAAGATTCTTTAGTTCATGTATAAGATTTCTTACCCACCCCTGTCTATTGTGAGCTTGTGTAATGTTTCAGTGAGGGACTTGGGCCTATTAGTTTTGTTATAGTGGTGTGAATAGTTGGGCTTTTACCAGATGCATCATAAACCTCACTTGTGCACGATGTCTGGTTTTTAAGAGTAAATAAAGGCCAAACATTTTTACCCACTATCTTCTAAAAATTTTTAGGTCCCTCTGTCCTCTGTTTCTGTCATTATAAAATTGAATGCAATGTAGGATAGACCTTTTCCTTCCATGTCTATTTATTAAGAAGGGCCTTTATATAAGGGCAACCTCTGGAACACTCTACTGACAATTTATCCTCCATTGTTCTCTTAAGGTAGTTTAACTATATAGCCACATTAGAAATGTATGCATGTAGGATGATTTGAATTGTAAAATTAGGTAAAAGACAACAAATATATGAAAAGATGGCAGAATATGGCAACTTTCCTTTTTTTTTTTTTTTTTTTAAAGCAAAAGAGGAGCATATAATTGTTTAAAAGGATATTTTTGGAGATGGACAGGCAGGCTTGATGGGGAGGAGGTAGGCCTGTATTTTGAACTTAAAAACTTAAATGGGTTTTTGGGTTCAAAATGTGTAATTTTCTCAAATGCTGCCATCTTTATAATTTTGAATTTTGAGGTTCAGGTCATCGGATTGTTTTGTGACATTAGAGCAGTATCAATGTTGGACTGTTTAGATAGGATATGTTGGAGGCTCAAATTGTGGGTTTTCTTAGAGGACAATGTAAGTAAATAGGGGGGCCATAGCTATAGAGGATAAGCTATTTCAAGGGTAAACTCTGGAAGTGAAGAGATAGGGGGATATTTATCAAAACCTTTTGACAGGAAAAGTTGCCTAGATGTCCATAGCAACCAATCAGATAGCTTCTTTCATTTTGCAAAGGCCTTGTCAAAAATATAAGAAGTGATCTGATTGGTTGCTATGGGGGAACTGGGCAACCTTTCCTCTGCACAGGTTTTGACAAATCTCCTTGATAGTCTTTAGGCAATTAGGTAGCTATAAGATTCTTTAGCACAAGCATTTAAGTTATTATTGTATTTGATAGTTCATGTATAAGATTTCTTACCCACCCCTGTCTATTGTGAGCTTGTGTAATGTTTCAGTGAGGGACTAGGGCCTATTAGTTTTGTTATAGTGGTGTGAATAGTTGGGCTTTTACCAGATGCATCACAAACCTCACTTGTGCACAGTGTCTGGTTTTTAAGAGTACATAAAGGCCAAACATTTTTACCCACTATCTTCTAAAAAAGGTTAGGTCCCTCTGTCGTCTGTTTCTGTCATTATAAAATTGAATGCAACGTAGGATAGACCTTTTCCTTCCATGTCTATTTATTAAGAAGGGCCTTTATATAAGGGCATCCTCTGGGACACTCTAATGACAATTTAACCTCCATTGTTCTCTTAAGGTAGTTTAACTATATAGCCACATTAGAAATGTATGCATGTAGGATGATTTGAATTGGGAAATTAGGTAAAGGACAACAAACATATGAAAAGATGGCAGTATATGGCAACTTTACTTTTTTTTTTTTTTTTAAAGCAAAAGAGGAGCATATAATTGTCCAAAAAGGATATTTTTGGAGATGGACAGGCAGGCTTGATAGGGAGGAGGTAGGCCTGTATTTTGAACTTAAAAACTTAAATGGGTTTTTGGGTTCAAAATGTGTAATTTTCTCATATGCTGCCATCTTTATAATTTTGAATTTTGAGGTTTCAGGTCATCAGATTGTTTTGTGACTTTAGAGCAGTATCAATGCAGGACTATTTAGAGAGGGTATGTTGGAGGCTCAAATTGTGGGTTTTCTTAGAGGACAATGTAAGTAAATAGGGGGGCCATAGCTATAGAGGATAAGCTATTTCATTGATAAACGCTAGAAGTGAAGAGATAGGGGGAGATTTATCAAAACCTTTTGACAGGAAAAGTTGTCTAGATGTCCATAGCAACCAATCAGATAGCTTCTTTCATTTTGCAAAGGCCTTGTCAAAAATATAACAAGTGATCTGATTGGTTGCTATGGGGAACTAGGCAACCTTTCTTCTGCACTGGTTTTAACAAATCTCCTTGATAGCCTTTAGGCAATTAGGTAGCTAAAAGATTCTTTAGCACAAGCAATTAAGTTATTGTTTTATTTGATAGTTCATGTATAAGATTTCTTACCCACCTCTGTCTATTGTGAGCTTGTGTAATGTTTCAATGAGGGACTTAGGCCTATTAGTTGTGTTATAGTGGTGTGAATAGTTGGGCTTTTACCAGATGCATCACAAACCTCACTTGTTCACGATGTCTGGTTTTTAAGAGTAAATAAAGGCCAAACATTTTTACCCACTATCTTGTAAAAAAAAGGTTAGGTCCCTCTGTCGTCTGTTTCTGTCATTATAAAATTGAATGCAATATAGGAAAGACCTTTTCCTTCCATGTCTATTTATTAAGAAGGGCCTTTATATAAGGGCATCCTCTGAGACACTATATTCAGACAATTTAACCTCCATTAATCTCTTAAGGTAGATTAACTATATAGCCACATTAGAAATTTATGCATGTAGGATGGTTTGAATTGTGAAAATAGGTAAATGACAACAAATATATGAAAAGATGGCAGTATATGGCAATTTTACTGTTTGTTTGTTTTTTAAAGCAAAAGAGGATCATATAATTGTTTAAAAAGGCTATTTTTGGAGAGGGACAGGCAGGCTTGATGGGGAGGAGGTAGGCCTGTATTTTGAACTTAAAAACTTAAATGGGTTTTTGGGTTCAAAATGTGTAATTTTCTCATATGCTGCCATCTTTATAATTTTGAATTTTGAGGTTCAGGTCATCGGATTGTTTTGTGACATTAGAGGAGTATCAATGTTGGACTGTTTAGATAGGATATATTGGAGGCTCAAATTGTGGGTTTTCTTAGAGGACAATCTAAGTAAATAGGGGGGCCATAGCTATAGAGGATTAGCTATTTCAAGGGTAAATGCTAGAAGTGAAGAGATAGGGGGAGATTTATCAAAACCTTTTGACAGGAAAAGTTGCCTAGATGTCCATAGCAACCCATCAGATAGCTTCTTTCATTTTGCAAAGGCCTTGTTAAAAATATAAGACGGGATCTGATTGGTTGCTATGGGGAACTGGGCAACCTTTCCTCTGCACAGGTTTTGACATATCTCCTTGATAGTTTTTAGGCAATTAGGTAGCTATAAGATTCTTTAGCACAAGCAATTAAGTTATTGTTTTATTTGATAGTTCATGTATAAGATTTCTTACCCACCTCTGTCTATTGTGAGCTTGTGTGATGTTTCAATGAGGGACTTGGGCCTATTAGTTTTTTTATAGCGGTGTGAATAGTTGGGCTTTTACCAGATGCATCACAAACCTCACTTGTGCACGATGTCTGGTTTTTAAGAGTAAATAAAGGCCAAACATTTTTACCCTCTATCTTCTAAAAAAGGTTAGGTCCCTCTATCGTCTGTTTCTGTCATTATAAAATTGAATGCAATGTAGGATAGACCTTTTCCTTCCATGTCTATTTATTAAGAAGGGCCCTTATATAAGGACATTCTCTGGGACATTGTACTGACAATTTAACCTCCATTGTTCTCTTAAGGTAGTTTAACTATATAGCCACATTAGAAATGTATGCATGTAGGATGGTTTGAATTGGGAAAAAAGGTAAAGGACAACAAATATATGAAAAGATGGCAGTATGTGGCAAATTTACTGTTTTTTTTTTTTTAAAGCAAAAGAGGAGCATATAATTGTTTAAAAAGGATATTTTTGGAGATGGACAGGCAGGCTTGATGGGGTGGAGGTAGGCCTGTATTTTGAACTTAAAAACTTAAATGGGTTTTTGGGTTCAAAATGTGTAATTTTCTCATATGCTGCCATCTTTATAATTTTGAATTTTGAGGTTCAGGTCATCGGATTGTTTTGTGACATTAGAGCAGTATCAATGTTGGACTGTTTAGATAGGATATGTTGGAGGCTCAAATTGTGGGTTTTCTTAGAGGACAATGTAAGTAAATAGGGGGGCCATAGCTATAGAGGATAAGCTATTTCAAGGGTAAACCCTAGAAGTGAAGAAATAGGGGGAGATTTATTAACCCCTTAAGGACTCAGCCCATTTTGGCCTTAAGGACTCAGACAATTTAATTTTTACGTTTTCATTTTTTCCTCCTCGCCTTCTAAAAATCATAACTCTTTTATATTTTCATCCACAGACTAGTATGAGGGCTTATTTTTTGCGCGACCAGTTGTCCTTTGTAATGACATCACTCATTATATCATAAAATGTATGGCGCAACCAAAAAACACTATTTTGTGGGGAAATTAAAACGAAAAACGCAATTTTGCTAATTTTGGAAGGTTTTGTTTTCACGCCGTACAATTTATGGTAAAAATGACATGTGTTCTTTTTTCTGAGGGTCAATACGATTAAAATGATACCCATTATTACATACTTTTATATTCTTGTTGCGCTTAAAAAAAATCACAAACTTTTTAACCAAATTAGTACGTTTATAATCCCTTTATTTTGATGACCTCTAACTTTTTTATTTTTCAGTATAAGCGGCGGTATGAGGGCTCATTTTTTGCGCCATGATCTGTACTTTTTTTTGATACCACATTTGCATATAAAAAACTTTTAATATATTTTTTATAATTATTTTTTTAATAAAATGTATTAAAAAAGTAGGAATTTTGGACTTTTTTTTATTTTTTTCGTTCACGCCGTTCACCATACGGGATCATTAACATTTTATTTTAATATTTCGGACATTTACGCACGCGGCGATACCAAATATGTCTATAAAAAAAGTTTTTTACGCTTTTTGGGGGTAAAATAGGAAAAAACGGACGTTTTACTTTTTTATTGGGGGAGGGGATTTTTCACTTTTTTTTTACTTTTACTTTTACATTTGTTTACATTTTTTTTTACACTTGAATAGTCCCCATAGGGGACTATTCATAGCAATACCATGATTGCTAATACTGATCTGTTCTATGTATAGGACATAGAACAGATCAGTATTATCGGTCATCTTCTGCTCTGGTCTGCTCGATCACAGACCAGAGCAGGAGACGCCGGGAGCCGCACGGAGGAAGGAGAGGGGACCTCCGTGCGGCGTTATGAATGATCGGATCCCCGCAGCAGCGCTGCGGGCGATCCGATCGTTCATTTAAATCGCGAACTGCCGCAGATGCCGGGATCTGTATTGATCCCGGCACCTGAGGGGTTAATGGCGGACGCCCGCGAGATCGCGTGCGTCGGCCATTGCCGGCGGGTCCCTGGCTGCGATCAGCAGCCGGGATCAGCCGCGCATGACACGGGCATCGCTCCGATGCCCGCGGTTATGCTTAGGACGTAAATGTACGTCCTGGTGCGTTAAGTACCACCTCACCAGGACGTACATTTACGTCCTGCGTCCTTAAGGGGTTAAAACCTTTTGACATGAAAAGTTGAATAGATGTCCGTAGCAACCAATCAGATAGCTTCTTTCATTTTGCAAAGGCCTTGTTAAAAATATAAGACGGGATCTGATTGGTTGCTATGGGGAACTGGGCAACCTTTCCTCTGAACAGGTTTTGACAAATCTCCCTGATAGTTTTTAGGCAATTAGGTAGCTATAAGATTCTTTAGCACAAGCAATTAAGTTATTGTTTTATTTGATAGTTCATGTATAAGATTTCTTACCCACCTCTGTCTATTGTGAGCTTGTGTGATGTTTCAATGAGGGACTTGGGCCTATTAGTTTTTTTTATAGTGGTGTGAATAGTTGGGCTTTTACCAGATGCATCACAAACCTCACTTGTGCACGATGTCTGGTTTTTAAGAGTAAATAAAGGCCAAACATTTTTACCCACTATCTTCTAAAAAAGGTTATGTCCCTCTATCGTCTGTTTCTGTCATTATTAAATTGAATGCAATGTAGGATAGACCTTTTCCTTCCATGTCTATTTATTAAGAAGGGCCTTTATATAAGGACATCCTCTGGGACACTCTACTGACAATTTAACCTCCATTGTTCTCTTACGGTTGTTTAACTATATAGCCACATTAGAAATGTATGCATGTAGGATGGTTTGAATTGGGAAAAAAGGTAAAGGACAACAAATATATGAAAAGATGGCAGTATATGGCAACTTTACTGTTTTTTTTTTTAAAGCAAAATAGGAGCATATAATTGTTTAAAAAGGATATTTTTGGAGATGGACAGGCAGGCTTGATGTGGTGGAGGTAGGCCTGTATTTTGAACTTAAAAACTTAAATGGGTTTTTGGGTTCAAAATGTGTAATTTTCTCATATGCTGCCATCTTTATAATTTTGAATTTTGAGGTTCAGGTCATCGGATTGTTTTGTGACATTAGAGCAGTATCAATGTTGGACTGTTTAGATAGGATATGTTGGAGGCTCAAATTGTGGGTTTTCTTAGAGGACAATGTAAGTAAATAGGGGGGCCATAGCTATAGAGGATAAGCTATTTCAAGGGTAAACCCTAGAAGTGAAGAGAAGTGAAGAGAAATTTTAACAAAAATTTCTCATTGTGTTGATTTTGGAGGGGGGTTGTGAAGCCCTGGTGTGTACTGGTGCATCAGCCAACTCCAGGCTGTGTCCTTCAGGCAATATATGGGTTACTGATGCCACAGAAGTGGGGCCTGGGTCTGTTAATTTCAAATTTTTGGATAGCGGGTGCTACCAATGAGAAATCTTTGTCAACAATGTCATATATTGTGTTGTTTTTTTTTTTTTGGGGGGGTGGGGATTTTGAAGCCCTGGTGTTTAGTGTACTAGTGCATCAGCCAACTCCACGTTGTGCCATTCAGCCACTAAATGGTCTCCTCTTGCTGCCAACATGTCCACGCTATGTCATTCAGTCACTATATGGTCTCCTGACACTGATGCCACCACGAGGCTCTGTCATTGTGCTGTTGTGCGGCAGTGATTCTAAGAACGATGCCGGTAATCTTCATGCTATTCTGAATAACAGAATTATTTTACTACCCCAGCACACTCCATACGCGTTTTACGACACAGCAAAGTGTTCTATACCCCTATAGAGGCTGTATGAAGGCTAGAAATAGTATTTTTTTATATCGATTCGCCGCGAATAAATTCGGATCGAAACAAACTTTTCGGGAAAATTTGGCAAATTGGCCGAATTGAATTTTTGAAAAGTTCACTCATCTCTATAGCCCACCACAAATTTTTTTTGAAAATGTACCTTTCTAAATGTAGGTATTCTTTGACTTGTAGTTTCTTCTCTCATAATGCACTCAGGACTGCCGAGAAGAGCAGGATAGGGGACGTTGTGTAGGTGACGGAGGTGTTACCAGAATAGGAAAGGAAAATAATATATACTACAATCAGTGTTATTTAAAAAATGATTCTTATGGTATAATGAACTTAGAGAGGTACTATCTAGCAGAGCAATTAGTATATGTGTAAGAATACCAAATCCAAATTGTTTGATGGTAAAAGATGATAATATGCAAGGTTGTATGGAGCGTGCGTACTTATGCCATAATTACAAAAACTGGAGTATATTCATTGCACGCATGTAACCTCGCACAGAGGTATAGTTAAGCAGGATCTTGTGCAGGCCCAGAGGTCCCTGGAAATAACCAGAGGATATGAATTCTGATATGAAGCTCACTGGACAAAGGAAAAATGACCTTTAACCACTTAAAG
Source organism: Hyla sarda (assembly GCF_029499605.1). Lineage (NCBI taxonomy): Eukaryota > Metazoa > Chordata > Amphibia > Anura > Hylidae > Hyla > Hyla sarda. Next base: position 491,562,278 of record NC_079189.1, read on the forward strand.
GGGTACTCCGGTGGTCAACGTGTTTTTCCGTTTTTGACTTACCCTATTTGTTTTGTTTCATTTCTATTCTTGTTGTTTAGGTGACTCTGTTTCTGTTCTTTGTTGTCTTTTTATCCCCCACTTTGTTTTCCTATCTTTGCTTCTATTTCCTGTTTCTTGCTGTGCTGAAAACTACAAACCCCAGCATGCCACATGCCTTGCTGGTCTGGGGCAGCTCCTTTTTTTTTTTTTTTTGTTTGTTCCGCCCTTTACCCATCCCACTAGTTTCCCGTGTCGGCCCCCTTATACACAGTACACTAATATAAATCAGCCTTGGTTGGGATACACTGTCATACACACACACAAAAGGGACTACAACTCCCAGCATGTGTCATTCAGGAGTCTTCAGTCTGTGGTATAACACCAGCATGCTGCCTCTGTAGTCTCCTGGGGTTGTAGTTCACCACACCTCTGTAGGGCATACACCAGTGTTTCCCAACCAGGGTGCCTCCAGGTGTTGCAAAACTACAACTCCCAGCATGCCCTGACAGCCTTTGGGCATGCTAGGAGTTGTAGTTTTGCAACAGCTGGAAGCACACTGGTTGGAAAACACTGGTGTAACGTGATGTGTATGCTGAATAGGCTAGAACAGTGTTTCCCAACCAGTGTGCCTCCAGCTGTTGCAAATCTACAACTCCCAGCATGCCCAAAGTCTATCAGGGCATGCTGGGAGTTGTACTTTTGCAACAGCTGGAGGCACACTGGTTTGTAAACACTAGCATACACACACACACACAACAGGGACTACAACTCCCAGCATGTGTCATTCAGGAGTTCCCCCCTCCCCCTTCACATATAGAGATCCTTCCCAGTATGAGATTTATTCCCTTGCAGTCCATACATCCCCAGCACATGCACCTTGTCATTCTCCCCTTCAGATATCCCCTTCAGATAACACACTTCTCTGTGTTCCTTCTCCTGTGCAGACCTGCGTCCTTAGAATACAGAGCAGGGGGAGGGGAGGTGAGGAGCTGTGTACTCAGATGGATGAGGGGGCATGGCTTATTTCTCTCATGCAGACAGAGAAAAAAAAAAAAAGCTATGAAATGTTGTCCACCTCAGAATATGGCCGACTGTGGACAACCATAAAAGAAAACCCTCTGAACTACAGAACTTCCTGCCCAACAAACAGGTAAGAAAAACACACACATGTTGCCAAAACATATAACACATGTACATTGCAAAAAAAACAAAACTTAGGCTGGGTTCACACTACGATTTGTAACTACTGTTCCTGTATACGGCTGGGAGGAGGGGGGCGGGGCTTAATTGCGGAGCTCGCACTCAGCCGTATTTGGGAACCATATTTAATGCATGTCTATGAGCCGACCGTAGTGAACCGCAGCCTCCGGTCGGCTGCTTTTTTGCCCGTATGCGGTTTCCCGACCGCAGGCAAAAACGTGGTCGACCGCGTTTTTGTCTACGGTCGGGAAACCGCATACGGCCGAAAAAGCAGCCGACCGGAGACTGCGGTTCACTCCGGTCGGCTCATAGACATGCATTAAATAAGGTTCTCGAATACGGCTGAGTGCGGGCGCCGCGATTAAGCCCCACCCCCCCTCCTCCCAGCCGTATACGGGAACCGTAGTTACAAATCGTAGTGTGAACCCAGCCTTACAAAGAAGATGCCATATAATCAAGAAAATTAACCACCGGAGTACCCCTTTAAGGACTCAGGGTTTTTCTGTTTTTGCACTTTTGTTTTTTCCTTCAATATTCTTTCAATTTTGCACCTAAAACTCCATATGATAGCTTATTTTTTGCGCCATTAATTCTACTTTGTAATGACATCAGTCATTTCACCCAAATATTTATGGCGTAATGGACAGAAAAATCATTGTGCGACAACATTGAAGAAAAAACACCATTTTGTAACTTTTGGGGGCTTCCGTTTCTACGCAGTAAATTTTTCGGTAAAAATGACACATTCTCTTTATTCTCATACATATGATCATGTACAGATTGCCAGAGGTGCAAGTCCAGTGGACAAGAAACAGAAAGGTGGGTGGCCAGGCTATATATATATATATATATATATATATATATATATATATATGTGGTAATTAGCTGGCACAGTTAATTGAATTTGTGGGAGGGGTTGGGTACCTACATATCACCTGCAGCTTACGGCACAGAGTATCGGCTCCCGATCAGGCTACGCATCACCACTTTCGGTTCCGGCTCCAGTCGTCCAGGAAAGTCTCAGGGCAGGTAAGTGCGTAGCTCTGCTATGTTCCTAAGCTAGTTTTACTCCGGGAAAGGGGGCTTCACACCCGTACCAAGCTCCCTTGAGGCGGCCGCATGCAGGATCTCACTGTCAGCGACGGGCGGCTACACGTGCAGAGCGGCGTCTGCACGTGTACTTTGTTTACCCCACAGTCCGGAGCTAGATGTCAAGAAGCCAGCGTGTACGTATCAGATGTGTCTCATATGCGGGTGCCGGTGCCGGGCTTAATTTTATGCTCACCACGTCCCCCGGGCTGTTGTTGGTTGCTAAATAAAAGGGGGGGGGTTGATCAGCAGGTGCTCCGGTCACGGCCGGCTCTGGCAGTTGGCGCGCCGATCCACTTCCTAGTGATCTCCATGGCAACAGCAGAGCGGCGTAGGGTGCGCTTCCTGCCAGTGCTGGTAGAGGGCTCCATAAGTTCTGAGGGGTACTGCATGATGGGGTAGGAGAGGGGTCCTCACTCCCCCTTTTCCTGTGTATGGAGGTCAGTACATGCATCCGAAAAAAAAAAAAAAAGGGGGGGGGGTTTCTTCATTAAATTAGTAGAGCAACCTCAACAATCTAGCACAGGGGGGGGGATAAATAGCTAGGTGCAGGAACGATTCTGGCGCATCTGCCCGCCTGTACTTCGCAATATCTTAAATAGGTGTGATAGTCATCATGTATTGTTAGCTTGATGCGTGTTTATGTCATGTTTCTTTAGACCCGGTTGACGGTTCTGGCGCTCCATTCCTTATCCCTTGGTTATACACTACCGTGGTAGGGGTTTTTGAAGTTTTTTTTTTTTTTCTCTCCTCTTTCCCTTTCGTTATTTTATTATGGTAATGTTGGTTCGGGCTTTAGTATCTCATGCATGTGTTATGTCATTGTCATCTTAGGTTAGTTACCCTAGCGTTTTTTCCTACAGCAAGTTGTCCTACAGCAAGCAGTGAGCCTTGAGTTGTACTTCGGCTCAGTCACCGTGAGTAAAAAAAAAAAAATAAATAAATAAAAACACATATATACACATATACATTTTGGTATTTAGACACCTTAAGGCACTATTGGCCGCACCTAGTAATCTGGCTCGCTTTTGATAAGTTATGTGTTAGTCACCTGTGCGTTCATGAGCACCTTTTAGGCAGATTGCTAGTCAATCCACGCGCCTTTCCATAGGTCTCTCTCGCGGTGTAATGGTGGAGCAGTTATTTGTTTTCCTTTCTTAGATCTGTCACAAGATGTGAGGCGGACTACCGGGTTAATCCTCGAGTCCTCAGTCTGCAGTTTTTATGTAACAGAAGGGTCACCGGTAGAGGTGGGTTGCCCGTCAACCCCGCGCCTCGTAGTCCGGCTTGCGATTCTTAAGTTATGAATTAGTCACCTGTCTCGTTCATGTGCACTTTTGAGGCAGATTGCTAGTCAATCCACGCGCCTCCTGTTGGTCTCTCTCGTGGTGTAAGCTTTGATAAGTTATGTGTTAGTCACCTGTTCGTTCATGAGCACCTTTTAGGCAGATTGCTAGTCAATCCAAGCGCCTTTCCATAGGTCTCTCTCGCGGTGTAATGGTGGAGCAGTTATTTGTGTTCCTTTCTTAGATCTGTCACAAGATGTGAGGCGGGTTACCGGGTTAATCCTCGAGTCCTCAGTCTACAGTTTTAGGTTCTTATGTAACAGAAGGGTTACCGGTAGTGGTGGGTTGCCCGTCAACCCCGCGCCTCGTAGTCCGGCTTGCGATTCTTAAGTTATGAATTAGTCACCTGTCTCGTTCTTGTGCACTTTTGAGGCAGATTGCTAGTCAATCCACGCGCCTCCTGTCGGTCTCTCTCGTGGTGTAATTTAGTAGAGGTGTACAGGTCACAGCCTGATAGCTATTATTCTTTGTTTTAGGAGATGTCGCATATTTCGGAGAATTTTGAAGAGGCAGCTGGTCCCCTGTCACCAGCGAGGTCCTCCGAGCAGGGGAGTGTCCAGTCTCTTAGGACCTGGACCATACCCAGAATTACGGCGGAATTACGTCGTCGAGGCATCCCCTTCCCGGCCACAGCCAGGAAGGCAGAGCTGTATAGGATTTTGTGTTCCCAGGGAACACCCGGCCCGCAGGATCAGGCAGAACGGGATCCCCCCTCCCTGGTGCAGATCCATGCGTTGCTTAATACGCTTTCCTCCTCCATGCATAAGTTGGAAGATAGACTAGCCAACCTCGAGGCTCGCCCTAGTCCAGGGGTCCCCGCAGCTACCCCCGAGGCAGCATCATCTCCCGCGGCTGGCGAGCCTTCTGAGGTTGCGGGGCCGTCCGGAGCTGCGTCCGGTCTAGCTCTGGTCGTCACGTCAGCACCAGGAACCCCGTCTCCGCTGCCGGGCTCCTCAGAAGCTGCCTCAGTACCTTTAGTTTCTACCCCATCAGCTGGGATCGCATGCCCAGGTACGTCATCGTCTCCCATCACGCTCATTCCCGCTCACTTCATCCCTGAGGCCATCAGGAGGGATATATTAGAAGGCAAGGACGTCAACCTGGCCTCCCTTCTGGTGGCCTCACAGGACGTCCTGGACAATAAAACATTTGCATGCGGCGAAGTGTCAGTGGTAGTAAAGGCCAGGGATCCCCGCCTTAACAGGAAGCTCAATATCCCAGAGTTCGTGCTGGCCTTTGGCCTATACAGAGATGTAATCTGCATTAATAGTCCCAACAGGAGGATGGAATTGGATCAATACCTGCATAAATTGGTGGATTTAGGATACAAATACGGCGGGTATGCGTTTTACGATTACCACCGGTCATTTTCCGCAAAAGCCGCAGCCACCTTATTCCAATTCCATCAGACTACTAATTGGGCCATACTGGACACAGAGCTTTTCTGCAGGCATTTTGCCGGCCTCAGAGCACCACTATGCACTATCTGTCAGTCATCCACTCATGCGACCAACTGGTGCTCCAGTGCTATAGCAACATCTTCAGGTTCTGAGCCCGTGCTACCACCCAAGCCTCAGTCAGGTCCTACTGTGGATAAGTTGGGCAGACCCGTGCATTATTTAGGCAGTGCACAGATCTGCAATAACTACAATTTTTCGTCATGCCGTTTTAGTCAGTGTAGACTGTTACACATTTGCTGCACTTGTCATAGGGCCCACCCGAAAAGTCAATGCCCGAAAAAATCGGGACATGAAGCATGACTAGGCGAGGTGAACTCAGAAGTTCTCCGTGTCTATTTGTGTGACCATCCACGCCCGGATCTTGTTGATTTTTTGTGCAATGGTTTTATCGAGGGGTTCAGTACCGGGCTTGTATGTCTACCTCAAGAAACCTTTGAATGTCATAATTTACAGTCAGCTGCAAGTAACCCAGAGGTAGTGGCTGAGTTACTGAGGGACGAAGTTAGGAAGGGTTTTATCATCGGACCTTTTTCTAAAGCACCGTTTAACCAATGGAGGGTCAGTCCCATAGGAGTCGCCTGTGGGAAATTTTCTAATAAATTCAGATTAATTTATGACTTGTCTGCCCCACATTCTTCCACCGTTCCCAGCATAAATTCTTTAATTCCTTCGGAGGAGTTCACACTGAAATATACTTCAGTAGACATGGCTATTCAACGTATCCTACTCCTTGGGCCGGGCGCTTGGCTTTCAAAAGCGGACATTTCCGACGCTTTCAAGTTGTTGCCAATTCGACCAGAACTATGGCAATGGCACGGCATAAAGTGGTTTGGACTATACTATTTTGCTACCAAGCTCACGTTTGGGTCAAAGAGCAGTCCTTGGTTATTTGACACGTTCGCAGCGGCACTCGAATGGATCCTGCAAAATCACTGGTCTTGCTCGAACGTGTTACACTACTTGGATGATTTTCTACTCCTTGAGAGCTCGAGCAGCCTGCCCAAGGATTTAGATACGCTTCTCGCAGTTTTCAGCAATTTAAACATTCCTGTGGCAGACAAGAAGGTGGAAGGTCCAGCCACAACTATTACATTCCTAGGCATTATTCTGGATTCAGTTAATCTGGAAGCTAGGTTACCAAGTGACAAACTGGATCGTATCCGGGCAACCATTCACGGAGTGATTCGTTCACCGGTCTCAAGTAGACGTCAGTTACAGAGTTTATTAGGCATGCTTAATTTTGCTATGCGAATCATACCTCAGGGCAGAGCGTTTGTTTCTAGGCTCCTGGCTCTTTTACCAACAGCTCCGGAGGCCGAGTCCCCGGTGGTCCTTGATCAAACAGCCAAAGCAGACCTTATTATGTGGGATCACTTCCTAGCCGAGTGGAATGGGGTGTCAATGTTCATTCCCAAAGCTTGTGAATACTCGCCTATAGTTATCACCGATGCAGCAGCTTCCACAGGTTTCGCTGCTATTTCAGCACCACACTGGTTCACAGCACCATGGCCAGCAGAGTGCCTAGCACTGCCAGAGTTTTCTACTACATCCGCCCTGTTCGAGATCATCCCCATCGTGGCCGCAGCCATTACCTGGGGTCACATGTGGCACGGGCAAACAGTAGTTTTCTACACGGACAACACAGCCACCCGGGATATTATTAACAAAGGGAGATCGAGGTCTCTCACCATTATGTCATTTCTTCGGAGATTAACGTTTACAGCCTTGATCAGGAAGTTTCATATAGAGTGTGTACATATTGAGGGGGCTAGGAATGTGGCTGCTGATGCGCTTTCACGTTTTAACTTCCAGGTATTTCGCGAAGCAATGCCGGAAGCGGACGAAACTCCAACTCCGGTTCCCGCCATCAGTTCTCTGACACTGGACTGAATAGTTTATACTTGGAGGCAGTAGGC